>NW_015171562.1:86789-109605 GCF_001447785.1 Gekko japonicus | reverse complement strand
TTCTGTTGTGGGGAATAAGGCACTGTGGTTTTATGTTCAATGCCTTCTTGTTCCATAAACCTTTGGAACTCACTGCTACTGTATTCTGTTCCATTATCTGTAAAGAACACTTCTGGAACTTTGCCAAACTTATTTTTCATAGATGCAATGTAAGCTTTGAACTTATCAAAAACTTGATCTTTGCTTTTGTTTAAGTAGACAAAGACATATCTGGATTTTGCTTCCATAACGGTTAGAAAGTATCTACTTCCACCAGCTGATGCCTTTATAGGTCCTACTATGTCTGAGTACCCTGTCGGTAGAAATTTCTCACTGTGGACAGTAGAATTACCTTTGTAGCTTGGGGATTTTCCCTTTGCTCTGATGCATACATCACAACCATTTTGCATTTGATTACAATCAACAACATTAGTGTTACATTCTCTCAATAATTTTTGTACACTTTTCACATTACGGTGACCCATTGTTACATGCCATTTAAAAAGACAATTTTTATGCTCACACACAGGTTGCATGCCCATTAACATCATTAGCATCATCAACATTCTGCACATCATTAGCATTTTCAAAATTATCATTCTCAATATCATCATCATTTTCAACATCATCATTCTCAACAATATTTTCCAAGTAAAGAAAACCATCTTTTTCATGTAACATTAATTTAAATTCAGAGTTAACATCAAAAATGCAGCTATCTTCTTTTCCAACAAGGACTCTGTATCAATTTTCCACAATTCTCCTAGTTTAGAGTATGTTATTTGTACCTTCAGGCACAAATGCACAATCCTTCAGTAGAATCTCCTCAATTTCCTGATTTATGTTCATAACTCTCAGCAATACAGAACCACATCCTTGAACATTTAATTCTTTACCATTAAATTGTTGCAGGCTGGGACATTTCTGTTCATCAAACTCAATAAAGCATTCTCTTTTATTACACACATGACTATAGCTTCCAGAATCCACAAGCCAATAGTTCTTAACATTTGTGTTTGAATTGGCAATTGCAAACATGCGCGTCTCAGAAGGTTTGCTAGCTCGCTTGTTTGACTTTTCTCTTGGTCTGGTTGCCCTTTGGGGATATCTAGGTCTGGCACCATTTTTCACTCGACTACTAGATGTCGCTGCTGCAGTAGAAGCACTGTGCTGTTTACTGCCTTGAGTGTCTCTAGACCTACAGAATCTGGCGATACGACCACGTTTTTGGCATAAATTGCATATTATTTGCTTTCTGTCAGATTGTACTCTCAGAACTGACATTTTATTTGTTGTCTGAAAAAGATCCCTTCTAGTTCCTTCTCGTTTCAGATAATTTACAGTAAAATCAACGTCAGGTCTGTCTGTGCTTGTAATACAGCAATTTATATTTATATTTATTTATATATTATATCTTTGATTTGTATACCGCCTTTTACCCGAGGGTCTCTGGGCGGTTTACAGGTATATGGCCTAAGTGCCTAATTAGTTCCTATCTTAGGGCCACAATTTGACTGGGGGAGGGGCTACCTACCGACACCCGAGCGGCGCGGTCCTGTTGTGTTCCACGGGCGGGCTTCCATTGTTACTTCCTGGCGCCTTAGGACGGGTCGACGACATCTCCCGGCAGGCTCCTGATAGACTCCTCCGGCGCGCGGCAGCTCCCGATTGCAGTTCCGGCCTTTGTCCCTTAGGTACCGCCGCGCTGTAGCTCCGCCTCCATCCGGTCTCCATCACCGCAGCATCCACGGGTCGCCTCTGCTCCGCCGCCGTATCGCTACCGCCGCCCGCCAACACTCCTGGCACACACCATCAGGAGGGAGGGTGCCCCCTGTCGACCTAGGGCAGGTACCCATTTGTCTACTTGCGGTTATGCTTTCGAGCCGCTGGGTGGGTGGGAGCTGGAACTTGGGCCGGGAGCTCACCCCGGCCACGATGGGTCTCGAACAGCCATAGTGGCTGTTCGCTAGTGTTATTAATGCAGGCATTGAACTGCCTGTGCCAACGCTTCCCCCCCAAAAATTGATTTTTGAAACTCTCAGGTAGACTATTGAAGATAGAAACAATGATCTCTTTGTCAGGGAGTGTCTCTCCTGAAGCTCTTATATCAGATACAATTTTCAGAATTTTATCCAAGTGTTTAGCAATTGATTCACCTTCATGCATTTTAATACTGTGCATGATTCGTCTAAGGAATAATGCTTGTGTATCATCCTGCCAACCTAGCAGTTCGAAAGCAAGAAATTGCAAGTAGATAAATAGGTACCACTTCGGTGGGAAGGTAACAGCATTCCGTGCGCCTTTGTGTCTAGTCAACCCTAACCTTAACCCTAACCCTAACCCGGCCACATGACCACGGAAACGTCTTCGGACAGCGCTGGCTCTTCGGCTTTGAAACGGAGATGAGCACCGCAAACCCTAGAGTCGGACTTGACTGGCTTTCAAGCAAGGGAACCTTTACCTTTTTATCATCCTTTTGCCCATAATGATTTTTGGGCCATTTCCACATGTCTTTAGCTGTCTCACAGTCCACTAGCAACTGGCATTTCATTGTATTAACATAACTCATAATTAAGCCTTTTGCAATTGCACCTCTTCTCAGAAACTCTCCTTTCTGTGGCTGCTGATCAGGGACATCCTTGCTTAAAACATCCTCAACATCATGCACTGTCAAAGCTATTTTCATCTCAGTTGACCACCATTTATAGTTGTGGGCAGTTAAGGTAGGGATTTGAAAGTTTGGTGCACCACACACTGTAGTATTTCCATTGTTACTCAAAGGCATCGATCCTGATCCAGATGCTGATTTGCCACTGCTCGACATTCTCTCGGTTTGAAAGGGCTGCTGTGTAATTCTCACTTCTTTTCGGCTGGAGGCTCCGGCAAATGTAGGGATTAGTTAGCTCTTTGTTGACTTGTAGATTTGTCTCCGGCATGAGCAGGAACGGGGTCTCAACAGGTTCGGTATACAAAATCTCGTGGCCAAAGGCTTCTAACTTTAAAAGGAACTCTCTCTGCCTTTTCTAATTCAGTCCAAGGAAACAGTGGGCTTCTTTTGTGTTGCAAACAAACCCGCGCAATATGATAAGGATGTTCAAGGGATCTCAGATCCCAAGTCTGTGTTTCTGTCTTGCTTGCAGAGACGGTCAGGTCACAAATTCAGGGATGCCTGTGTGTACATTTACTCTTTACTATCCCAGGGCAAGGAAGCTTTTGCCCCCCCCTTTTCCCCTTCTTGCTCCTGAGCAGGTGGACTGCCTATCACCAGGGAGAGGGCCAAACCTTGATCTCATCACCCTCTTTCCCCCCCACACACACACAGTGCTGCTGATCACGGTGTGAAGAATTGCATTTTCTCCTGAGTAGCTGACAAGGAGCAAAGCCTCCACTTTGATCTCCAAGACACAACTCCAATTGCCACAATTCTTATGTGACCTTGTAGCCCGCTTGTGGGGAAGGCAGGATATACAGGAAAGAAAAGGAATAAATAAATAATAGATTATGTAAATGTGTGATTAATGTTTGCTTTTGATTCTTGATAACATTATGAACGTGTTCACAAACGGTCCTGAAAACAATCTCTTCCTAATCTGAACAAATTTATTTACTATGGAAGATTAATCGCTGACCTAGGGGACAGTGACAATGTGGACTGCGGGGGAAATGCTAATTAAGCCCAGAGGCTAGTTTTCCTGTGTTCCCCTTGTTAGGAAAAGCATCTTCAGACAAGAAGGTTTCTTCTTCTGAGCAAAGCCAAATACCTGTGTGACAGTCGTCTTTGCTGGATGAGTTGTATCTGCTTAGCCAGGAACACGCTCTAGCTATGCCTTTCAGGTATGCACCTGAAGGAACAGACCTGAACACTGACTTGCAACTTCTGAAATCCTGAATATGAATGTCTCAGTAAGCTGAACAAAGCAGTACAGATTGGTCAGAGGTTGAGGCAGTTTTGGAATATGGTGGTCTGTGAGAAATAGCATCTTTTCAAGAGGACAACAGCGGCACTGGAACCTTCCAGCTTTTGTAAGAAGCTCCTTTAGCATGACAGATCACCTGCCTGCAGATGTTAACGGGCCCACAAGACCAGCTTTCTGCCAAAGAACGCACTCCTATGATGGGACAAGTCCACGTGGACAGTGAAACGGGCCAGCAACGCTCAGCTGGGGCACCTGCTTGTGCTTGATGTTAAAATCAAGGCCCACAGACTGTAGGGATTATATCACTAGGATGAGTGAAAAATCTCAGTGGCTTCAGGACAGTGGCCACCACATGTGGTCCATGATTCCCATGTGTTCATGGACATTTTGGGTGTAACAGGAAAGTTGTATCACACTTCTGAAAGGCCCTGGAAGAAAGGAAGGAGAGTGGCCACAGTCATACCTGTGGGGGAGGTTTCCTTATCCCTGCTCCACCATCACTTTGGTCTACAGGGGGAAGCTGAAGGTTTCAGGGGGTCCCTGAATGTGCTTCTGAAGGATGAAGTGGACTGAACAGCGGTGTATTGTCTGAAGCTTAATCTAGAGAAGGCAGAACTGAGGACAGCAGGGAGAGCCAGTTTTGTGTCGTGGTTAAGTGCGCGCTCATCTGGGAGAACTGGGTTTGATTCCCCCACTCCTCCTCCACTTGCACCTGGCTGGATGACCTTGGGCAGGCCATAGCTCTGACAAGAGCTGTTCTTGAAAAAAGCCGTTTCTGTCAAGAGCTCTCTGAGCCCCACCCGCCTCACAGGGTGTCTGTTGTGGGGGGGGGAGGGAAAGGGGTTTGTAAGCCGCTCTGAGACACCTTTGGGTAATGAAGGGCCATGGGGTATCAATCCAATCCAATCTTTTCTTCTTCTTCTTCTTCCATGTCCTCCCAGTGGGCTTCAGAGGGTGTCCGTGAGGTTCAGAGAAGTTCGCTGTCCGTGTGTACCAGTCCCTTGGAGAACTGCCTGTCCAAACAGAGTTGCACTCCATTGAAAGGATCAAGCTGAGTGCTTGGGGTGTGTACGGACCCTGCAGTGCTCCTGTCCACAAAGAGCACCATTGGTAATGTTTCAGCCAACCAGTTCAAAAAATAAGGCTATTGGTGCCTGGAAATGCTTGACCAGAGGGAAACCTTTCTAAAAACGCAGCCTTTTTGTCTGAGTGGCAAGTCTTCGTGGCCGGCCGGAGAGGCGTTTCCCTGCGCTGTGCTGGGGGGGGGGCATTCCCACTGCAGTTTGGTGGTGTTATTATCTGGGTGATGGCGGCGACATATTGAGCAGAAGTGCCAGTAAGAAAATTGATTTCCCTCAACAGAAACGTTTCCAATTTTCTCAGGGCCATAATTTTACGTTCACAACAAAATGAAAGGGCTATTTTCTTTAAGACGAAAGGGGAATTGAAATCTTCGATAAAAGCTGTGGTAGATGTTGTGCTTTTGATTGTGGAAGCTCCAGTTTTCAGAAGTGTTGGGCCTATCTGGTTTGTGAAGAAAACAAAGATCTTTTGATTCTGAAAGGAGCCAGGTCTGTTTTGGACGTCTCAGCCAATTCCTTAAGGTTCACATCAGTCAGGCTCACAGAAAGCGAGCAGAAGGAAGAGAGGTCAGCAGTGGTCCCACATGTGGGCCTGTCTTTAATTGCATTAGGTCACTCTTCCTGGAAGACTATCCCTTTCAGCTGGCTGTTCCTGGGGCAGAACCTGGTCAGACTGGAAACTTCTGGAAAATCTCTGGAAAAGGGCACCAAGTCCTCCTTGAAACCAACAAGAAGAGAGTAAAGGGCCACACCGATCAGTCCAAAGAGACAGAGAAAAAACAATGGTTCAGTGGGAAGCTTCACTCTGCTCTGGTTAGACCTCACCTAGAGCATTGTGTTCAATTTTGGGCAGCACAATTTAAGAAGGATACAGACAAGCTCGAGGGGGGCAGTGAAGATCATGGGGAGGGGTCTGGAGAACAAGTCCCATGAGGAGAGGCTGAAGGGGAGCTGTGGGTGTAGCAGATTCAGAGCCCAGCTTCAAGACCAAAAAAGGTTTATCCAAGGTATGAGCTTCCATGTGCATGGCACACTTTATCAGATATGTTAGAATGGCAGGCAAGGTTCAGACTTATAGCCAGAGAATGAACAGCAATTGAACTGGGTCTGTTTAGCCTGGAGAGGAGACGACTGAGAAGGAGATACGATCACCATCGTCAAGTACTTGAAGGGCTGTCATGTACCGAGTTGTTTTCTGTTGCCCCAGAAAGTCGGACCAGAACCTTCGGGTTGAGATTAAATCAGAAGAGCTTTCAGCTAAACATTAGGAAGAACTTCCTGACAGAGAGGCTCCTCAGTGGAACAGGCTCCCTGAGGAGGAAGTAGGCTCTCCTTCTTTGGAGGTTTTCAAACAGAGGCTAAATGGCCATCTGGCAGCCATGCGGATCCCGTGAATTTGGGCAGATCATGAGAGGGAGGGCAGGAAGGGTGGCATCAGGGCTTAGTTCTCATTGTGGCCCTTTCTTACATACCCAGGAAAATGCTAGTCGCCACCCTGGGGTCAGGAAGCAATTGTTCTCCAGGCCAGCTTGGCCAGGGATCCTGGAGGCTTTTTGTCATCTGGGCGTGGAACAGCACTTACTGGGGCGGCGGGGGGGAGGTATTTGTGAATTTCCTGCATAACCCTGGAGGTCCCTTCCAGCTCTATGATTCTATTCTATGAAGACAATTTTATTCCAATATGTTAAAAACCCCATTGGAATAAAATTGTCTTCCCACTGCACCATTGTTTTTTCTTCATCTCTTCTCAAAACCAGCACGTCGTCCTCACCTCTCACCGCTCAGGTTCCATTGGGTTGTTTTTCAGACACCAGAGGGAGCCAGACCAGTGGAATGCAGCCATGATTGGCATGCACCAATCCCCCCCCCCAAAAAAAAACCCCACCTCATCTGGGCACACTTTTTGCACACCATTTCCCCAGAGGACACTGCAGGACAGCCGGGGAGAGCAGACTGTGCCCTGCCCAGGGTCAGACTGGCAGCTGGGTTAGCATAAGGCCGGCCGGGGGGGGGGGGACATTGTGCCCCTGCCCGGAATGCTCGGCTGTGAGCTCCACTAGCTGTAACCTGTCCCTTTCCAGCAGAGGCTGTCAAGTGGATGTCCGAGGAACTCTTCCAGCCTGGGGGGATGCAGTTTGTCAGCTCCACAGCATGACCTTGCCTCGAGGGACCGATCACAAATTGGACCCAGGAGGATTAAAGGCAGCAAGCAGGCACACAGACAAGGAGGCAGGCAGCATCCTCTGTGCCTCCAGGCAACGCTCCCTCTAAGCTGTGGAGTCTTGTGAGCAAAAATTCTACTTTGTGAGCTACTGGCATTAGAGTTGTGAGCGAGCCATTTGGCTACTGCAATAAATGAGTCTGCTCTGGAGCCATCCTTCCTGAGCTAAGGCAAAAATGTGTGAGCCGGAGGCTTAAAAACTCAGCTAGCTCACACTAACTCAGCTTAGAGGGAACATTGAGTACAGCCATGTTGGTATTCTCAAGCGATTTGGCTGCTGTGTAGTTTGCTCTGGAGTCATCCTTCCTGAACTAAGACAAAAATGTGTGAGCCGGAGGCTAAAAACCCGTGAGCTAGCTCACACTAACTCAGCTTAGAGGGAACACTGCTTCCAGGCAGCCTTAGACTTGGCAGGCTCCTCGCCTGGACTCTGCCTCCACCTCTCAGAAGGTGGGTGGGGGGACAGAGCTCTGTTAGTGGCAGAGCTGCCGTGCTCAGGGCCGCTGCACGCACTCACCCACTCGCTCGCTCACTCACTCATTTGACAATCTTGCTCTTTTCGTTAGTGGCAGAGCTGCCGTGCTCAGGGCCGCTGCACGCACTCACTCGCTCGCTCGCTCACTCATTTGACAATCTTGCTCTTTTCCTGTTGCCTTTAACTTTTCCTAGCCTGATTGTCTTTTCCAGGGACTTTTGTCTTCTCACAATGTAACCAAAGTACAAGAGCCTCAGTTTAGGCAATTCAGCTTCTTGGGGGAGTTCAGGCTTAATTTGATCTAGAACCTGCTTATTTGTCTCTGGCAGGCCACAATATCAGTAAAACTCCCCTCCTCCAACACCACATTTCAAAGGAATCAGCTCCCTTCCTTTCAGCTTTCACAGGCATACACAGTAATGGGGAATACCACAGCACGAATTCTCTTGATCTTCGTCCTGACCCGTGAGGGTCTTTTCCGGCTCCTTCACACCTGCCCGTCCCAGCCTCCATCTCCTTCTGATTTCTTGGTTTCAATCATCCTTTTAGTTGATGATGGAGCCAAGGGATAGAAAATCTTCAACCATTTCAGCTTCTTCATTGTCAGCCTTAAAGTTGTATAATTCCTTAGTAGTCATTACTGTTGTCTTCCTGATGTTCAGCTGTAATCCTGCTTTGGCACCTTCTTTATCTTCGAGACCGCCTCTCCCCATATGTGCCCCATAGAACATTGTGTTCTACGAACCAGCATTTCCTGGTGGTCTCTGGCCCTAGGGATGTCCAACTCCAGGTCTGAGCGGTATATAAATAGAATGCATAAATAAATAAATAAATAAAACTTGCCTCAACTAGGGCCCGGACCTTTTTGGTGGAATGAGCTACCTTCTGAGACCAGGGCCCCCCTGTGGAACCGGCTACAGTTGTGCCAGGGGGGCCTGTAAGACGGAGCTCTTCCACCGGGCCTTTGGCTGAGGCAGCGGGCATCCACTTCGATCTGTCCTCCCCTCCAGTGACCGCAGATCCCAGAAGCCGACTGGAACCACAGCATTGTCAGAATATTATCTATTGATGCGCGTTGTTGTCTTAGTGTGTTAATGATTTTACTGTTTTTAATGGATTTTGGAAATACATTTTAATTGTAAGTCTGCTTTAATTGCAGATCTGTATGTTTGTAACCCGCCCTGAGCCTACAGTGTGGAAGGGCGGGATATAAGTCTAATAATATAAAATGAAAATAGATGCACAGGGTAAACGAAGAACAAATGCTCCAGGCAAGCAAGGAGAAGACTTGCTTTTATGTCACACCTGAAGGCCCCTTCAGTACCCCAAGGGAGGCATCATGCTAACTTTACCCCCTCAAAGGAGAAGACTCACTCTAGCAAACTATGCTGTGTTTAAACCATCGCACTTTCAGGGTCATGTCGAGGACCCCTTTCCCCCCTCCCCCAATGTTGCTTTTCCACACAGCTTTGGTCAGCTAGTTTTTGACTAAGTAAAATCCTAAACTGATCTTCTGAGAATCCTACTCAGGTCCAATGCTCCCTCCAAGCTGTGGAGTCGCGTGAGTAAAAATTCTACTTTGTGAGCTACTGGCGTTAAAGTTGTGAAAGGGCGATTTGGCTACTGCATAAATTAGTTTGTTCTGGAGCCATCCTTCCTGAGCGAAGACAATAATCTGTGAGCTGGAGCTAGCCCACACTCATTCAGTTTAGAGGGAACACTGCTCAGGTCTACTCTCTGGGGCTTCTTCCCACAAGAGTCTTGTTAGGACTGCAGTCAGACGTAAACACACCCCTCTGTTTCCTGAGTCCACGCGCCGTTTACATTCAGAAGGCAAATAAGGACATTCTGATTTCACTGGCTGGTTTCTTGTCCTCACAGCAGTGAGATGACAAGTGAACCTTTCGGGTTTGGCCAACCAGACCTCTCGGCTCCTACCAATTTCTGTTTTTGGGCCTGTGGCTGGAAGACCACTCTGGTCATGGTGCCTGGGTGAGTTCCGGGATCATGATGGATCTGTTCCAGCTGTGGCCAGAGGTTGGGTGTTTAAAAAGAATATATATTTTTTAGTGTCTTCCTGTGCTTGGATGTACAGGACCATGTTACGGATTCCTGCTCTAATGGACCCCCCAGCAGGTGGGAAGAACAAGCCTCAGCTCACCATGGAAACAAGAGAGGATGGATCGATAGGAGTGAAGCCTCTGGCTCTACTGCTGGACACAGCCCAGAGGTGCTTTGCCTCTGGCTAGCTTTTCACTGGGAAACCAAGCGATGCCAAGGAGGGAACCCTATCCAGAACACCCTCATCAGCCTCAGGCGGGGCGGGGCGGGGGGAGGGGACATTTCTGCTCATGAAAGGTCATCTGTCATCTGCCTCTCCCCTGCCAGGGCTGTGCACAGCACTGCAATTCAACTGAAAGCCAGCCCCAGACGAGAGCACTCAGACAAACGTATAAGAGCTAGCCAAACGGAGTAGGAAAACGAAGCACGATTTTAATACAGCAGCAGCAACAACTCAGTCAGCAGCACCCAAAAACAAGCCACAGCCAGATAAAATCATAAAGCAATCAAAAGGAGGGAAATTGGGGTTGAAAAACTGCCCAGGGACAATTAAGAGATTTTTATTTTTATTTTTTTAATTAAGCATTCTACATAAGCGCTTTCCATGGACTGCGGAATTTATTTCAAATGTAATCACCGCCCAGCACAATTTGAGCAACACCCCTTGGGTGCAACCCCCTTGACTTTCACACCCATTTGGACCAAATCTGTCAGCATTTCTCCAGATTCTTGTTCTGATCCAGATGCCCCACCTGCCCGCTCACCCGCCCAATTTGGCTGTGGAAGCTGCCCTCCGTGTCCCCTGGCGGTGGTAGGAATGTTCATCTACCAGCCACAGGCTCTGGCCTCCGTTTGTCGTATTCAGCCATGGGATGGTTTTCTTTGAGGCATCACAAGGGATTAAGAGGACCAGGGCAGACAAGGGCCCCCTTTAAGACAACTCATGCATTCTTAATGGGCAGTCTGTTCACGGGAGGGCTGGGTCATGAATTTCAGTGCTCTTCACTAAACACCTCTTTGGCAAGGAAAACCAATTTTCCCTGAGGGTAAATTGTAATTCATTAATTGTAATTAAATTAAACATCTGTGACTAACTGGGAATTCCAATTTGTCTCTTGTGCATTGCGTGGGCAGAGTTCCGCGCAGGCTGGTCTCTGTGGGGAGGGAAACACGCCCGTTCCCCTGGGGGGAGACCCACTCACTCACACACACACACACACCGAGACTGATTGGGATAAGGTGGGTGTCACCAGTTGCCGTTTCCATCTCTGGAGGGAAGGGGAACAAAAACAATGCAAGGTATGGACATAAACAGTAGCATCTTTGTCTCCGTTTGGATCATGGGAAATGCATCTCCTTCTGAGCATAACAGCATCACGCGCTTCCCCGCATTGAGAAATGAAGAGGCTAAAA
The DNA here is from genome assembly GCF_001447785.1 of Gekko japonicus. Classification (NCBI taxonomy): domain Eukaryota; kingdom Metazoa; phylum Chordata; class Lepidosauria; order Squamata; family Gekkonidae; genus Gekko; species Gekko japonicus. Next base: position 98,457 of record NW_015171562.1, on the reverse strand, counting down.
GGCCCTGCGGCCTCCGTCCTCCCCATCCCGAGCCACGCAAGGCAGCTGCTGTTGGGAGAAGCAGGCCAGGACGGAGCCAGCCTCAGGAGGCTCTGCAGGACCAGCGGCCACCAGAGGATGTCCCATGGCCCAGAGGGGGCTGCGGGGGGGGGGCACCCTCTCCTCACCCACTCCCCACCAGTGTTCCCCCTAAGCTGAGTTTAGTGTGAGCTAGCTCACAGTTTTTTGGCCTCTGGCTCACACATTTTTGTCTTAGCTCAGGAAGGATGTGGCTCCAGAGCAAACTCATTTATGCAGCAGCCGAATCGCCCGCTCACAACTTTAATGCCAGTAGCTCGCAAAGTAGAAATTTTGCTCACCAGACTCCACAGCGTAGAGAGAACATTGCGAGTCCCCACACGCTGACTTAAAATTGATGCAACCCTAACATCTAACCATTTCAATTGGTCCATCATTGGTGTCTTCTCTTACCCCTGGTAGAGTCTGCCTTGACTGCCCCTGGGCTTGGAGGGGAGCAGCGGGGGCCTTGCGGGGTGGGTGTGAGCACACACCGGCCATCCATCCAGCTCTGCTCTTTGGATCCCTGTTCTGGGGGGCCCTGCCAAGAGGGGGCAGGGGGTGGGGTCCGGACCTTGGCCTCTGAATGGGAGACAATCATTTCAACGACAGCTCCAGGCCATTCCCTGCAGCTCCCCCCCCCTAGTGGGCAGCCATCCTCTTGCCATGCCTGAGGGGGCACCCTGGGGGTGGGGGGAGGACTTTCAATGGACTCTGCTGTAGAGAGAGAGGCGGTGGTGATGTTACTTTTTAAACACACACAGTGTCTGGCACTTGTTTATCTGGCTCTTGTTTATCTACTGTGCATTTAAGAATCAAACTCAACAGAGAGATCACCCAGGGTTCCGCAGGAAGTTGATATTTAAGCAGAAAAGGTAATCCAGAGGGACCAGGGGACGGTCCATTGATGGCAGAATGATAAAAGATGATCCAGTGTCTCTGTTGCACCGAATGCACAATCACATAGGTGGTCCGAATATGAGATTTTGGCAAAGTGTCCCATTAATTCTGCAGTCAGGAGTGACCCCTGCTCTATGCCCAGAGGAAGGCGCAAAAAAAACCCCCAACCCCTCCAGGATTCCCTGAGGCAATCTGGCCTGGAGGGAAACTCTTTCCTGCCCCCAAAGGGGTTATTGGCATGGCCCAGGCTGAGCACACCAGAAAGAACCACGAGAACCAAGCCCTGGCTCATCCCTTCCTGCCCTCCCTCTCGCAACCTGCCTAAATCCGTAGTTGAGACACAGGAAATGATCACGGGCCGAGGCTGCATGGCCACACGGCTGGCTTCCTGTGAAGGACATGGGCTTATTTGGCTCTCCTCATTTGCTTCCTAGCCTGACCTGGGTCACTCTGACCTGTTGTGAAAGCCTTTAATACTTCCTCACTGCTCACCATTTCCTTCTCTGTTGTACCCCAGTGCCTCAGAGACTCACATTGTGTTCCCTGAGCCTCAGTCCTGTCTTGCTATAGGTGTAAGCCTACAGTGGCTGATGCATTTCTAAATAATCCCCCAGGAAACAGTTTAGTGAGGGCCATTATCTTGATAGTTCATAATTAGGTTCAATAATAAAGCTTGTTTTGCCTACCCGGGTCAGATTGCCCCCTGTCCTCCACGGCATCTGTGTTCAGTGACCTTGTTCTGAGAGCCTCTTGTTAGAAAATCCATTATGATCATCACACACTTTGGGGAAGTGGCTGTTTTGTGAATTGATGGTGTGATGTTGCCACTTTAGATAAAAGAATCCATGAATTATTGACTTAATGAGTTAATGCTGCTCGCTTCTCCAACAAGGTCTTTATAGGCTGGGTGCTGTTCACTGGAAGATGACATCCCGGCCTCTGCGGGGAAAGGCAGAGCGAAGAGTCGGCGGCACAGCGTGTGGCTCTGCTCCAGGGCGAGGGAGCACTACCCAACAACTCTTTGCTCTTTGTCCCTGCAGAGGGGTTTCTGTTGTGTGCGCACAAGTCGGGGTGGAAATGTCTGCTAGGCAATCAGTGTATTTATTGATTTATTATATTTATAGCCGATGATAGAAGAAGAAGAGACGGGTGGATTCTGCTTTTCTCAGAGTGGATTACACAGTGTGATGCAATCAGTGAGATGAGACGTCTAATAAGCAATGTTACTAGGACCGGAATAAAGAAAATGTGAAACAAACAGAGAGTAATAGACATGCTACACAATGAAGATACAATGCAGGAAAATATTACGCCACAGAAAATATTGCCGTGGCAATAGGGTAATATACACAACAAATCCTATAGTGGTGTAACCCACAGTCCTTTTCTCTTCCTAAAGTGCCTTCCTGAACTGTTCTTTATGATACAGCCCTGTCACCTTTATAGGAGTGCCCTTCTGAACAATCCTGGCCCCGGTCACACAGGCCGGATATCGCGGGGTGTGTGTGGCTAATTGCCCCAGAGGAAAGTAACGCGCGGCAGCCTGAGCATACGTCCTGGTCAAGGTCCCATGGGTCGGGGGAAATGACAATTAGACGGATATCCTGCAGCGCAGCACAGAAGCTGCGCCGCGCGATCGCACTAGCAATCGCTCTTTGTGTGCATGCGTTGTTGGGCGCAGTTGCGCAACCTGCGGAGACGAACAGCAGCGGGCGGCGGATGCCACGTAAGTCCACCGGGAACGCGATCAGACGCCCACCCTTGGCCCGCGGTTTCCAGAAACTAGTACCTCGTAGGTACTAGTTTTTAACTCCGCACCTTCGGCGGGGAGCCATGGGTTCGCCACGGGAGCACTGCACTTCCCAGATGTTGGGGAGAGATCGAGCCCGGAAAATCCGCGGGACTCTCCTGCAGCAACTTTGCCGTGTGACTGGGGCCCCTGTTTCACATAGTTTGCAAAACGACTAAAGATACGGGGACCAAGGCCATGTAAGACTTACGTCTGTGATACTAGTACCTTGCCCTGAGCCCCTGTCTTTATTATTATGTAATGATATGACCATTTTAGGTATCACCTGCCCTTATGGCATTCTCCTAAAGCTTGTCATCCACGTTCGTATTTATTTATTTATACATTCGGCTTATATACCGCCCTAACCCCGAAGGGTCTCTGGGCGGTTTACATAGAATTTTCTAATGTTGCTTCCCTAACTAAGGCCACATAGTGCGGGACAGGGCTGCCTACCGGCACCCAGGTGGTGGGCTTGTTGTTCTCCGGCTCGGCTCCTTTCTATCAGGCGGTCTTCAGGTCGGCGCTTCCGTCCTGGTGTCAGAGGTGGTTCTTTCTATTTTTTATGGTGGCTTCTTTTGGCGGTCCGTCCTAGTGTCAGCTTCCAGCTTTGGCTATGTCCACTTCCGGCTCCGCCGCGCCTGCTCCACGTTACCGCGCCTTCCGGCTCCGCCTCCACCGTCATCCAACTCAGCCACACGATGTTGCAGTCACTGGCCACCAGGGCTCACTCTGTCGACCTCACCACCGCCGCTGCCTCGTCACACCGCCACCGCCGCCAATGTTCTGCTTGCAGCCGCCAATGCCTCCACCACACACCTCGCACAGAGGAGGGTGCCCCCTACCCATCTAAGGGTAGGTGCCCATTTGTATACTCGCTATTTAATTGCTTTCGAGCCGCTGGGTGGGTGGGAGCTGGGACTAGGGACGGGAGCTCACCCCAGCCGCGGTGGGTCTTGAACAGCCATAGTGGCTGTTCATTGTTGTTAAGGCAGGCGTTTTGCTGCCTGCGCCACCGCTCCCTTGCCTTAGACAGGGAGTTGTCCTCATCGCTCCTTCGTTCTGTGATCCCGGTCCGACAGCCTTGTTCAGTCGACTGTCTGCTGCAGTGTGGCTGCACCGTAGCCCTCCTTGACCCCAGCAAGAAAGGCAGAGCATAAACAAGCACACAAATAAAAGTAAATACTGGTTAGATCTTTCTCAGGATAGCCTGGAGGTGGACTGTACCCTATGTCTGATGTAGATGTATGGTGAAAATTATTAGTTTGGGTTTTAAAGCAACTGAACTGATTTTGAGCCACCAAACTATTAGAGGGGTAAAAACCTGAGCATGAAATTGCCAGTCAGCAGGGCTTTTGCCTCCCACTTGCTGGAAAGAACCGGACACACTGAGTGCTTTGGGCTGGCCCTGCAAGACTGCAGAGCGCTGGATCATTAGCACTTTAATAATTGGATCGTTTCATGTTTATAATATTTCAAATGTTTTAACTTTTGTATATGGTTTTATGGTACTGGGTACCAATTAATGTAAGTCACCCTGAGCCTGCTCAGGGGGGAAGGGCGGGGTATAAATTGAAGTAATAAATAAATAAAACGGGGCCTGTTCAGGCCCTCAGAGTGACCCTGTTCCGCTGTGGAAACTCCTGACTCTGTCGTTTGGGTCCTTTGCAGGATGAGGCCATCAGTCCTGCATGCCTGCCTCGTCCTTTTAGCAGTTCAGGGTTATTGAAAGATTCCAGTTATGAAGCTGTGCTGGTATTTGGCAGAGCCACCGGTGCCTGCTGCTGTTGGTCTCGCCGCATGAGGACTGAGCTCCAGCCCAGAAGGTCTCTCGGAACCTCAGCAGGGCCTGGACCGTCCTCGGTTGGGATGCCCAAAAGCATCTCATTGCAGAGGGAGGCCTTGCAGGGCCAGGGGGTGGGGGAGGGGCGGGTAGAGAAGCAGACATTCCCGTGGCTCTTCTTGCCTTCCTGTCTCAGGAGCTTTCTCTGCCTCCTGAATTCCTCTAGACCATTTCAGCTCCTGACTGATGTCACACAAGTAGCCTGCACTCCCCGTTGTTAAAATGAATGCAAATGAATTAATAATGATTATCTAATTATTTGAAAGTGTCACCCTACTTTAGAAGCCATTTCACAACACTGGGGGAGGGGGTTAATGACTCCACGGGCTTCCTGTCATAAATCAGGCAAGAAAGGGGGGAGGGAGAAAGGAGGTGGGAAAATTCAGCGGCAAAGTCCCTGCGGAGCTCCGCGCCACAATTAATACAGCAGATGGGAACGAGGAACCTCCTCCTCCTCCTCTGCACAGGCCACGCGGTCAGTGTTCCCTCTAAGCTGAGCTGGTGTGAGCTAGCTCACTGTTTTTTAGCCTCCGGCTCACACCTTTTTGCCTGAGCTCGGGAAGGAGGGGCTCCAGAGCAAACTAATTTAAGCAGCAGCCAAATCACTCGCTCACAACTCTAATGACAGTAGCTCACAAAGCAGGATTTTTGCTCACAAGACTCCACAGCTTAGAGGGAGCCTTGGCCACGCTCTAAGGGCAGATCTTCACCACAAGATCCTCTTGTCCTTTCATGGCTTCTAAAAAGTACTCTGTGGAGAGCACATATCAGCCGTGTTCAGAGAAAGGGAGGAAGCGACAGTGTGCATCTCTGGGCATTTCCTCTTAGTTGTCCTAGAAGAGAGGAGGGAGGGAAGTGATCGGTACAGGTTAGCCCGCCAGGAGGACTTGAAATAGACCCCCACCACCACCACCACCACCAATTCCTGCCCTTTGGGCAACAAGCAGAGAGAAGCCCACCTGTGCCACTAGAACCAGATGTCCCCAAGTCAGTGACAGAGTCCCATTTGATAGGAGAAAGGAGGAAACTCGCCCTGGACAGCTCCTTCCTGTCCAGACTCCTAACCCAGGACCCCTCTGAACCTGACAGACTTCTGCAGCCATCTTTAGCCGCCCTGCTTGGCCTGCCTCTGAGATCAGGCGGGTGGCCTTCTCGGTCATGGCCCCAAAGCTCGCCCCTCCCCCCCCCCCCCCGGGAGATCGGTCTGTCCACTCCCGTCACCATCTTCATCAACGTGTGTGTTAAGGCGGTTGTATTAGCTGTTGTTGTTTTGCAAATGATTTTAATTATGTGTGTTTGGGAGGGGGGGTTGGTTTTAATGGTTCCAGAATGTTTTCAGTTGGTAGCCGCCTTGGTGACCCTTGTCAGGGCAGAAAGGCGGGAGACACGTTTTGTAAATAAATAAATACATAGATAAAACAACAGAGGTGAAGACAGAGCGATGCAGGCCAAAGCGCCCCGGGTCCCTCCCCCAGTGAAGTTGCCCCCGCCTTCTCTCTGGGTAGCCACCGCAGGGGTGGAAACTAGTCAGAGGGTCAAAAATACTGATTCTACTGACTTTATGACAATGTAGAGTTTTATTATTTAAGACTGTATATAATTTGTTACCTATATGTTTAATCTCTTTGTAAACTGCCCCTGAGCCCACTCCAACCATTTTCCACCCCTGCAACTGCTGCCGCCCACAAATCTAGAGGAGTATCTCCTGCTAAAAGGAGGTGTAGCTTTAGCATGTTTAATTGCATTGCCATTTCAGGCTGTGCCCAGTTGCCGCATCTCCTGCTTCTCTCTCACTAGCGAGCACAGGGATCACACACACATCCTGCCCTTTTGAACATCTGTGCTTCTATAACTTTTGCACTTTCATACTCCCACCCTTGACTGCTGCTTCTCCCCTTCACCAGTCTTGGAAAGTGGAACCAAATTAGGCACTGCTGTACTTACAGAGATTCAAGCATTCAAAACATAAGTAAGTTTAAGAATCAGATTAAAATAGTACGCAGGGCCTGTAAAGGCACCCGGCTGGGCAAGCCTGAGAAGGAGAAACATGCAAACCTGACTAAACTCTCTACTTAACAGTTGCTCATATCTCTTAAGGTTGCAGCATCTAGAATTCCTCCACTACCCTCAGTTCACAGCATTTGGGACTTCTCCCCATGGCCCCTTGACCAGTGGTCAGAATGGAGCCTCTTTAACCCCTTTATGGCTGGAGCCAAGAGTCAGGGTAAGAGCAGTTTCAGAGGGTGCCCAGGTTGGTCTGCCGTAGAACAGTTACATTCAAGTCCAGTAGCCCCTTAGAGACGGAGGGCAGTTTCAGGGCAGAAGCCTTCGAGAATCAAAGCTCTCTTCATTCTTACTTCATAAGAGGGGCAGAGCTTGCTTCTTGTGCCCCTGAGAGTTTATAACCTCTTCCTCCTGCCCCAAAAGGAAGAGAATACAGTGTAGCCCTTTGACTTTCCCTGCTCAGGTGTGACATTCCAGCAGAGGTGTTAGAGGGTAAACCTTTCCTCTCACTCGGGCCAGAGCCATTTGCATCTCTAAGCCCTGAGGTCTTCTCTTTGGGGAGTTGGATTACTTCTCTTTTGCCAGCTACGCCCTTGCAGACAGGCTTCAATACATGGCCCGAGTGCAGCCCCAGTTACTGGAATATCAGTGAGCTAATTGGGGGAGGGGGTGTTTCTCCACAAGGACAAACTGCTTTGCACACAAATGGCCCCCAAATTCAACCCCCCATTTCAAAAGGATTGCCAGTAGGAAGGCTGGCCAAGGCTTTTTTCTGCCTGAGATCCGGGAGGAGCAGAACTGCAGCCAGGCAGAGGAGATGAGGGGGGGGGGGGGGGGGAGATTCTGACCCTGCCCAAGGCAACTTTACAGGAATCCCTGCGCAACACAGGACTCTCCCATTTGCTAGCCTTTATTTCTAGCCATTAATGTGTACGCACACAATTTTCAGTCATGCAACTCCCTCTTTACTGCGGGGTGCGTGATTGCCCCCCTCCCGCCTTCTCAGTGCGTAACAAACCCTCCTCCAGCAATTGTGTCCATCCACAGGATTAGGACAGCAATAACGTGGTTACACCCTTTTCTATTAACAGCTCTCCCCACCTGAAAAACTGGGGTTGGTAATCCACATCCAGGCACCTATTTCTCATCTCATGAAACGTTCCCTCCACACGGAGGAGGAGGGTTGTTTTAATACCCTGCCCTTCACTCCCCAAAGGAATCTCAAAGCAGCTTACGATCACCTTCCTTTCCCCTCCCCACAACATACACCCTGTGAAGTAGATGGGGCTGAGAGAGCTCTGAGAGAACTGTGACTGACCCAAGGTCACCCAGCTGGCTGCCTGTGGAGGAGGATTGGGGAATCAAACCCGGTTCTCCCAGGTTAGAGTCCGCCTGCACTTAACCACTGTGCCACAGCTGGTTCTCGCAGGTGGACCTTGCAGGGAGGAAGTGTTGGGTATTACAAGTTGAAAACAGTACATCTGTGTTAGGGATTCTGAGATTCGAGATCGATGGTCGTTTTGCAAACACGAGAGTCACATTAGTTAACAGAAAATATCTTTACTACAAAACAAAACATGGGTAGGGTACTTTGGATAAAAAGAAATAAAACACAAGATTACATGCTTAAAGTTACTTTCAGCTCTACTTGCTAACGGCTACATCTTCCTATCTACCCAGCGGCTTGAAGAGAGCGCTTCCTGTGAGCTTCACACAAAGGGCCATAAAACCTGTGAATACATTAATGCTAGATCAAAGCATTTCCACAAACAAGTTGTTGGTTGACCAATAGAAAAGCTAAAGGTAACTTCATTAGACTAAGCAGCTCCCTCAAACTTTCCCACCGTAGAATACATTATGTAACACAACATCTTGTTTCCTGACAAACAACATTTAACTCTGTAATGACTGAAGTGTAGCAACTTGAAACTCTTAACAATCTGGGGTTAAATGTTTGTTTATGTTACTCACAGGAAGTCACATGTTTCTCATGTAACCAATGTTCTTTAGCTGTAGGATGCCCGGGAATTTTCTCCCTGATCTAGGAGTTTGATTGGAACGAGAGTGTCAAGGTGAGCCGCCCTGAGCCCGTTCGCGGGGAGGGCAGGGTATAAATGCAATTAAATAAATAAATGAATAAATAAAGGTGTATTACCATTTTATGGCTCCTCTTCCCATCTTTGTTTGGTGTTCTGAAGAACAAGAAGAGCAGCCATACTCTCCTTCTTCTAGTTTTGTCTTTGTAGAGCAAAGATGTAGCCGATGATGCTCCCAACAGGAAGGGATACTGGAATGCGCCTTCTCATGCCTGTCACCTCTGTACAGGGACAGAGGCTAGGTTGGTCTCAGAGAGTACCACCACAAGAGAGTGGAAGAGGCCGTGCGTTTATTTACTTGCTAGATTTATTAGCATTTCTCCCCCAAAAGATCAAGGTAACTTGCAGTTCAATTAATATAATCACGTGAAAAGCAACCTCTTTTTAAAAATATATTATTCAAGAGCTTCAAAATAGTAGAAATGTAAATGCAGCCAATACATTTATGACAAAAGAAGGCAGAGGCTTTTGTCCGCCAGCCAAAGGGTCTTAGGCAGCACCTGGCCAGCTGGGGAGACCCCCACCCAAACAGCACCTGGAATCCTTCCTGGACAAGTGCGGGGAGCAGGTGCACGAGCCCCCCCCCCCGTTAGACAGCTGCCTGCCCCCATCTGCATCAAACAGTGCTGAAGAGCAGCCGTAGGCAGGATCCAGACTGGGATGAATAGGAATTCAGTGTCCGGATTTCCCCACATAATCATTGGAACGAAAAGTGACTGATTCCTGCAGCTCAGGCCGCACCAACTCTATTCACAAGCTCCGTTAGGGACAAACCACCGGGCGTCCTTTGTGTGGAAGGGGCTGGACGGGATGTGCGTGTGCGTGTGTGTGTGTGTGTGTGTGTGTCCCCCAACCCAAGGCCACCTCCGCAGCCAGAGTGACAGCGTGATTAACTGGGAGGGAGAGGAGACCTCCGTCCCAAGCAGCCCAGCCCCACTGGGAAATCAAGGTACCCAGCGCAGCTCAGCAGCAGAGAGAGAGAGAGAGAGAGAGATGGAGGGGGGACAGCCTAGCCACGGGCCAAGGCGTGAGCCTCCCCCTGGAGCTGCAGCTGCCTTGAATCCCAGAAGACTTCCGAGGGCCGCCTCCCGCCCTGGCCAGTGTGCTGGGGGTGGGTGCTGAACAGCTCCCTGCTCTTCCAGCAGACAGCAGGATCCTGAGTCTTATGGAAGAGGCCCGGCCCGATTCAGGAGAGGGGACGGTGTGTGTGGGGAAACTGGCCAGGCCAGATCCATTCCCCGGGGGGGGGGGGAGAGCTTGAAACCGGGGCCCAAACACTCCACAGCCTGAAAAGGGCATCAGGCAAGAGCAGCCGAGGGTCCGGAGAGGCAGCAGCGCGGGTGGCCAGGCGCAGCCCAGCAGAGAGGCTCACGGTCCTTTCTGTCGCCATCAAAGGAGCACTCGTTTTCGGGTTGCCAGCCTCAGTCTCCACACTACAGAGATTCGTCCCCTCAGTGGGGGGCGGGGGGGGCAGACTCGCTGGCCTTGTGCCCTGCTGGGATCCTTCCCCTCCCCGACTCTGCCACCCCCAAGCTCCGCCTCCAGAAGTCCAGAAAGGCCCCAACCTGAGGCCAGGGAGCCTTCCAGGAAGGAAGATGTCTGAGGCAGAGTCCCCCAAGGCACCGGCCAGTGCCCTCCCCTGATCCCCGCCAACTCAAAGCCGACTGCAGAGTTCCTCTCCTTTGCAAGCCTTCCTTCTCCTCTTCCTGTACGCTGGGCCAACGAAGGGTCCCTGGGAATAAGGAAGGTTGGTGGAGTCAAACAGAGAATGTACGTTCGCAACAGACATACCAGCTGGGGAACCAGAAGGACCTGAGGGGAGGGGAACGGCTTGGATCAACTTGCCTCACCCCCCCCCAGTTCTCCTCCCCCCATTCTGTTAACTTGACTCTCTGCTGCTCTCCCCCTCCTGCCTCTTCTGGAGCATCTCCTGGCGGTGGGTGGTCTGCCTGGCGGTGCTGCCACTGCAATCAAAACGTGGCCGGCCAGCAAGAGAAGCACCGAGGAGGCAGACTCCGGAGAGACACGCCTGGAAGTCCCTCCCTCTGGCCTTGGGGTTTGGGCTTCTATCTGCTTCATAGGGTGAAAAACTCACGGCCTGACGTCTTGGAGGGACTGCCACGCTGCTCAGTCCTCAGAGGAGGCGGGTCCTGTGGCAGGCTCTGTTTCTCAACACTGTACACTCAGGACTCACTCGATGCCATCCGAATATTTGTGCTCTTCCTCTCACAGTCTCAGCCGTGGGGAAGGGGGAGCATGACGGTGCCTGTCCTTCCGAAGATGGAGGTCAGGATTCCTCTTCATATAGGCATGTGTTGGAGTTTTTATAAAAATTGTGATTCAGCAGAGAAAAACAGCTTAGCAATGCCAGAGTAAAATAATCAGAGTCCATGTGTGTTTAAAATATAAAAGTTTTACTACATTCTAGCAGAGGGAAAGGTAACTGGGAGGAAAATAACAACACAGCTAAACAGCTACATCCTCACTCTACAAAGGACGAGACTAGAAGAGCTTGCAATGGCTGCTCTTACACGCTTCTTGTGGAAACAGAACAAAGACGAGAAGAGGAGCCATAAAATGCAAAGACACTTTGACACTTTGCTTCCAATCAAACTCCTAGAACAGGAAGAATTTTCCCGGGCTGGCAGACCTAAACTAACATTGGTTTACAAAAAAGCATGTGATTTCCTGTAACAACAAAACAGACATTTAACCCAATATATACTGAGTGTTTTTATCTTGTAACACCCAACACCCCTTCTCAAGTTAAAACACGAAAGTCATGCAAATATAAACATTCACGAAGAGTCTCAAAACGTTGCTTGTCAAGCGGCTTGGTCAGGACGTCAGCAACCATCTGGTCAGTAGAACAGTATCTCAGTTCAATCAGTTTTTGGTCTTGCAATTCTTTCACGTAGTGACATTTGAGTGCGATGGTCTTGTTTCTAGATTTGGTGCCTTCTCCTTTGCAGATAGCAA
>NW_015171562.1:80359-85505 GCF_001447785.1 Gekko japonicus | reverse complement strand
TTAGGAGTTAGAAAAACATTGCTTTCATCTACACGTACCACATTGCATACTTTAACATAACCAGTTTCAGGGTTTAGGATTCTGTACCCTTTTCCTCCAGTGGCATATCCGACTAGGATACCAGTCTCTGCTCTTGGATCAAGCTTGCCCCTTTTCTCCTTTGGTATATGCGCATAGGCTTTAGATCCAAAGGCTCTTATATGTTTAAGTCCAGGCATTCTGTTATGCCATAATTCAAAAGGGCTTTTATTGGTAGCTTTAGATGGAACTCGGTTATGCAGATAAACGGCAGTGTGGACTGCTTCTGCCCAGTAAGACTCTGAAAGTCCAGATTGCATTAGCATAGAACGCGCCATTTATTGTATGGTGCGGTTTAAGCGTTCCGCTGTTCCATTTTGTTGGGGCGAATAAGGAACTGTTGTCTTATGTTCAATTCCTTCTTGTTCCATTAAACTTTGAAACTCACTGCTGCAGTACTCTGTACCATTATCAGTGAACAACACTTCTGGCGCTTTGCCAAATTTGTTTTTAACAACAGATACATAGTATTTAAACTTGTCAAGCACCTCATCTTTGCTTCTTAGCAGGTAGGTATACACATATCTGGTTTTTGCTTCCAGGAAACTAACAAAGTACTTGTTTCCACCAGCAGATTCACGTATAGGACCAACTAAATCAGAGTAGACACACTCTAGAAGCTTAGTGTTGGAGTCATGAGGTCTATTTTTGTAAGAGGGAGCTGTGCCTTTAGATTTTAGACAAACATCACAGCCATTTATCATGAGCTCACATTCTGCTGCTTCAATATTACATTCCTTCAATAACTGCTGAACACTCTTTACATTTCTATGAGTGAACTTTACATGCCAAGCAAATAAACAGTCTTTATGATTGCTTCAGCTGATCTGGTTTGGCATACCATTCCTTCAGCTTCATTGTCATCATCATCAAAATTAGCATCAGCAATATGTCTCAGATAATGAAAACCATTGTTTGCTTCCAGCATCACATTAAATCCATTCTCGCTCCAAATCTTTCCATAGCTTGGTCTAAGATCAACATAACTACCATTTTGCATGATTCTCTTTGTGGATATCAGATTATTTATCGCGTTTGGGATTAACACACAGTCCTTGAGTGTAATTTCAACAACTTTGTTATCAGAGTTCAAACCATACAGTATGACAGATCCAGACCCTTTGACTGAAAGGGTTTCACCTTCAGCTCCTTGAAGAGCAGGCTTGCAATTTCTGTCCAAGTCAGTAAACCACTTTTCAGAATTAATAACATGAAAACCACTGCCACTATCAATTAGGAATAGATTATCTTCCATATCACAGTTTTCAGTGACAGTCAATGCATGCATATTGCTTCCTTGCTTCACAACATCAGCTTTCTGGGGCTGCTTCTCTGTCACAGCAAACACATTCCATCTCTCAGTCTGATCATTTGGGTTTCCTTGGCCACGCCCCCTAGGGGGTCCTGTTTCAGAGCGGTTAGACTCACGGCGGTTAATTTTGGCGGGATGCCTTTGATGTCTTTGTCCCTGCAAACCCTCTGATTTGGGCAAACTCTCTGACCGGCAGTATTATGCGATGTGCCCAAGTTTCCCACATCGGAAACACTTTACATCTCTCTTGCCATTCTTCCTTTCACAATCAGATTTAATACTTAACACAGACAAGTCACTTTTAGTTTTAGAGACTTCTCTTCTGTGGCCTTCATCTTTTAAGTAAGGTAAGCCCTTCAGACTGGTTCCACAGGCTCTTGAATAAAAACTCAGGAACGTTGCTTGAACACCATAAATCCAATGTGATTTTTAAAAGTAAATTTTTCTACCTTAGAAAAATCCTAACACACATGAGTTCCTTTTCTCTGGTCTATTTCTGGCACGCACTCTGCATTCGCACAGCGAGAAGCTTCACTGGTGCCCATAACCTAGTTGTTGGAGTTTCTTATAAAAATTGTGATTCAGCAGAGAAAAACAGCTTAGCAATGCCAGAGTAAAATAATCAGACTCAGAGTCCATGTGTGTTTAAAATATAAACGTTTTACTACATTCTAGCAGAGGGAAAGGTAACTGGGAGGAAAATAACAACACAGCTAAACAGCTACATCCTCACTCTACAAAGGACGAGACTAGAAGAGCTTGCAATGGCTACTCGTACACGCTTCTTGTGGAAACAGAACAAAGACGGGAAGAGGAGCCATAAAATGCAAAGACACTTTGACACTTTGCTTCCAATCAAACTCCTAGAACAGGAAGAATTTTCCCAGGCTGGCAGACCTAAACTAACATTGGTTTACACAAAAGCATGTGATTTCCTGTAACAACAAAACAGACATTTAACCCAATATATGCTGAGTGTTTTTATCTTGTAACACCCAACAGCATGTGAAGAGGGTGGTTTTGCTGCCAGTGAGGGATTGGAGAAATCTGCCGCTGACCCTTTCCGGCCCTTGATCGATCTGCCCCTTCCTCCACCTGGCACCAACCCCGCCCTCCTGCAGGGTTCCGTTCCACTTCACCCCCTCCCCAACAGAAGGCTGGCGGCCGCTCCCCCCTGCGTTTCCAGGTGCCACAAACACTTCCCCATCCAGAAATCAGGGGGCGGGCGGGGCAGAGAATACTCCTCCGGGGCAGGAGGTTTGATTTGATGCAGCGTGAAGATGGCTTTCTGCCTGTCATGAGAACGCTTTCTGGTGGCTGGGCCCTGACTTGCCTGCCCCTGATCCCCTGCTTCCTCCTTGGGGCTTGCAGAAGCAGGCCCTGCTGCCTGAAGCAGAAGCCAGCCCCCTGCTTGGGACTGGCTGGGAGGTGGGTGTCCTGGATGCCCCTTGGCAGCAGAGGGACCCTGGTCGTCCGGTTCCCCCCCCCGCCGCCATGTGCTCTGGGCTGCCCCCAGCGGGCCACCAGCCAGAGAAGCTGGGGCAGACTTCCTTTCTGTGCTTGCAGGCCACCACAGTGGTGACTCATCCTCATCGTAAGTGTGGGGGGAGGCAGTTGCTTGGGCGACACAGCTCCCCCCCCCCGGCACTACCAACAGGTCCTGTAGGGACTAGGAGAGAGGTCTCCCTGAGTCTGAGCCCCGAAGCGAGAGAGGGACGCCTAGGCGTGCTCCTTGTGACACAGCAGTGCTCGCAGAGCTGATATTTGCAATGTCACCGTCTGGGAGAGGTGTCCCCCCTGCCACGGGGGGCCTGGTTTGCAAGGTATGGAGCCCCCTCCTCTCCCCCCCATGGTTGCTCCGGCACAGAAGAGGCACAAAGAAGCCAACCCTCCCCCCCCCACTTCGTCATTCCCCACGTCCGTCCGTGTCCCGCTGACTTATTGGGTGTCGTCCAGCAGAAAGCTTTCTGTGTAATGAAACGCTCCTCACCTTTTATCCCTCATCCATCACCAAAGGCAGGCGGCACACCATTTTTAAAAGTTTCCGTGTGTAGGAAAGTGGGGGGGGGAGAATCACCCCCGTATTAGCCAGCTGGGGAGGGGGGTCAGCTGCACTCAGGGGCTATGTTCCCTCTAAGCTGTGGAGTCTCGTGAGGAAAAATTCTAATTTGTGAGCTACTGGCATTAAAGTTGTGAGCGAGCGATTTGGCTGCTGCATAAATTAGTTTCCTCTGGAGCCACCCTTCCTGAGCTGAGACAAAAATGTGTGAGCCAGAGGCTAAAAAACTGTGAGCTAGCTCACACCGACTCAGCTTAGAGGGAACACTGCTCAGGGGCGCACTGCCTGGGTTCAAATCTCCCCCCCCCCGGCAGAATTCGTTGACTCGCCCGCCACAGTTGGGGCCTGATCATGATTTGCTTTCAGGCTGCCCATCTGGGGACAGTTCTGAAATATTCTGTGATGGACAGTGAGAGGATTGGAGAGCCACCATCTAGCCAAGCGGCTTGGACTTGAAAATGGACTTTGGTGAGATGGTGCAGGTGGAAAAGGGACACTGATGATTCTTGGGATACTCTGCAATACCCTTTGGACTGACTGCCGGCAAGTGCACATCTGTATAAAAGCCTGGCCGCATCTGTTCTTTTTACCCGTTTCATGCAGACTGCACAAGGATGCCCAGGAACTCTCCCCATTCCCACCTTCTGAAATGATTAAGGTCTTTCATGTTAAATGCTTCAGAAATGGAAAGCCCCCCCACACACACACACACTCTGGAAACACTGTCCTCAGACAATGGAGAAGCCGGAGACCACCCTGGGGAGGCTCAGGGGACACCAGACAGCCCCTGGATCTCGAGGCCTCAGTCGAAGGATCCCGAGGCCTCGGCTTCAAGCTCGGACAGGGACTCCCCCCAAAATCTTGGCAAAGAGTCCTCCGCATCCATCTCATTTGGCATTCCTTTCCTAACAGCATTAGGGCTGGTGAACTCTCAGTGTGTCTGTTTCTGAACGGTGCCACTGGAGGATTTGAGCTGCGAGGTGGAGGTGGGGACAGGCTGGGGGGGGGGTTCTGTAGAAGTCTAAAGAACGTCCCCGGACCCCGGGCAGCAGAAAAATCTGAATTATTTAAAACACACACACACTCACACACTCACACTGGGAGATTAAAGCTCTCCAAAAGAACAGGAACAGTGTCTGCAGCTTTAAGAAAAGAATGCCCACAAAACTCTCAGTGGCGATGGGGGGCTTCTAGGCAACAACAACAACATTTCCAACCTTTTCAATTTCTGTAAAGCAAAGCTCTCTCTCTGTGTGTGTGTGAGAGAGAGGGAGAGAGAGAGAGAGGGAGAGAGAGAGGGAGACTGAGGTGGGTCGCAGGCCCCTGTTTTGGCCTTCCAACCCTGCCTGGTGGGACTATTTCTCTCTTCGCTAAATGCTGCCACCCCTCACTGAATTGAGTCACCGCCTTCCCTGAGGGACAGTGAGACCCCTCTGGCTAAATCCCCCACCTCGGGAAGTGGGTACCTTGATCTTTGGGCGCCCCCTGGAGAGTTGGCAACCCCTCAGACTTAGGCCCGTTTGTGTCCCCCGGCCTCCCTTTGCCCCTGGTAATGTGCAGAGCGGGGAGGACCCTGTGCTTAAGGCCCACCAGGCTTTTTTTTAACTCAGAAAAGGAAGATTTATTTAACTACATACATTTTGGGCACAAAAAAAAAAAACAGGATAAAAACGCAATTCCTCTGTCCCTGCCCACAC
>NW_015171562.1:79138-80248 GCF_001447785.1 Gekko japonicus | reverse complement strand
CTCGCTCTCCCTGGGACTGGCCCAGGTCCACGCTGAAGACCGGGCTGAGACTGACTCCTTTTCCCCCTCAGGAGCCAAAAAGCCCCCTTCCCCTTGGCCCCGCCCCTGGGGTGTGTCCCTCTTTTCCCGCTCTTTCCCCTCAGGGCTGCTGGGAAGTGTAGGCAGGGAGGTGTGGCCGCCCCATGGCTCCCTATGGGGTACACACCCCACACACACACGTCAGGAACTGCCAGGCTGGCGTCCATCTTAAGGCCTGGCAGCCATTTCGCCACACTGGTCTTCAATTCGATTCTTTTCTTCTGAACTTAGATGTTGAGATGGAGATTTTGCCCAGAGAGCCTTCTGGCACCAAAAGGGGGCAGGCAAGGTGGGCCCGAGTTTGAGGTGCATTCCGGAGTAACAGAGATTTTACCCACCCCACGCCCAGCGGAGAGTGGCTCCATTCAAGGAAGGCCCAGCCTGAAGCCCCCAGCCTGGACAGGTCCATGGGAACATCACAGCAACCCAGAGCAGTGCCAGTCTGCGCACCCCAGAGAGACACCGCCGAGATAGCCCGAGGCACAGAGCACAGCACATCTGCTTGTGGTTTGCCGCAGCAGCCACCACGGCTTCCGGGAAACTCCGTCTCTGCGGGCAAAGAGGCCTTTCCCTGCCTCCGTCTCTCCCACCAGGTGTCCTAAGACTCAAGAGGGCTTGGCAGGGCCATAGCCTGGGTGTGTGTGTGTGGGGGGGTCCCCCCTGGCTTGCTGAGCTGCCTTCTGCATCTGGCAAGTGGATGGAAAGAGAAGTTAGGATGGCAAGATGCTGCCCGGGCGCTGTGCACTAGACCGTAATGAACCTGCAGCCACAGCCATTTCTGCTAACCTTAATAAGCACATGTAAAGGCGCTGGGCAAAGGGCATCCCATTACAGCGCATTATGAATTATGTAAGGACGGAGGTAAAGAGTTGCACCACGTTGAACTCTCGGCAGTTCATCCAGATGTTAAACAATGCAGGAAATCAATGCTGAAGTTTAATGCTATTAAAAGGCAATAAACATTGTCTCTTCTCTCTGCAGTAAGAATGCTGGTCGAAACAGCGTGGGCCCTAACCCTACCTGATATGGCTC
>NW_015171562.1:67636-79115 GCF_001447785.1 Gekko japonicus | reverse complement strand
ACCTTTAGGGTAACTGCGCACGCTGCTCTCTGCTCTTCTGAGTCACAGGGAGACTCTGAAATGGGTGAGTGGCCCATGGCATGGTGGTGTGGAATGGTGCAGCGAGGGACTTCTCTCCTCTGCGGAACAGCACTGCCCGGCTCTTGACACTTCCCAGCCTCCCTCCCTCCTTGCTTCCAAAGGGCAGCCACTTCCCGGCACCTCCTCGCAGCCTGCAGCCTGCTGGGACCACCCTGAGCCCCGTGTGTCCCCCAGAGCCCCGGGTCGGCAAACAGCCCCTCTCCTCCCCCCTCTGCAGAACCCACTGCCCCCTGCGCTTCCCACCTGTCCTCACAAGTGTAAACCCCCTCCTCCTCGAGGGCCTCCGTGCCCTTGCAAAACGGCGCACTCCGGAGGAGAGGAGGCCAAGCAGGGCCCCACTGCAGCTCCTCGGGCTGCCGCTTTCTGTGCGTTTCCTCAGGACGTTTCCATGAATGCAACCTGCAGGAAGCTGCCCTGCCTCCAAGGCCAGGGGTTCTGCCCTGCCTCCAAGGCCAGACATGGGCTGCACACGCCGGGCATGGGTCCTGGGGGCCTCCGCCGATGGAACCATGGAGGGGGACTGTGGGAGGAAGAGGAAGGCGAGGAGCAACAGGTAGGTAGGAAAAGAGCACTGCTGGTCGTCGGAGGTCATGCAGGCGACCCTCGGCCTGCCCTCACCTATTAGAAATCCCACTCTTGTTTGCATTTGGCTTTTATTACCAACTAGTAGTATCCCAATGCAGACATTTGGGCTGCCTCATCCTGGGCTTGATCTCTAGAATTTTTTTTACCATTTTCATCTTTTTCAAAAAATCACCCACCACTTCCCTGGTTTATTCCATCCAGTTCCCTAATCCACTGCTTCCCAATTCTCAGAATGCATGTCAGGTCCTGTGTCTGGCCCTCCGTCAACATTTGCTGTTTTCAGGCATGCCTTCTGGTACAGCTAGGTGGGCAGGGAGGCCTCAGGCCTGATTTAGTGTCCATTCTTTTAGCGCTCACCTTCCCAGGGAGCAAAGAAGGGCAAAGTCCACCATCATCAGGGGACGCCTGCAGCACAACAAAGGGCCAGAAGATGCCAGTGGCCACCAAGCGCACAGGATGACCGAGTCAGAGCCTTTGGGTTTCTCCAGGTCAGTCTTGCCCTCTCTGACTGGCAGCTGCTCTCCTGGGCCTGGGGTGGAGCTCTCCCACACACCCCACGACCCCAAGCTTCCGTCCAGTGGAGCTGCTGCCAGGGGCTGAGCCTGGGACCTCCTTCGGCATGCCAAGCAGGGGCTCTGTCACAGAGCCAGGACTCCACCACAGGCTGAGCCACGTCCAGCTGCTAACGGGCTCATTCCTCTTCTCTGAGGGAGCAAGTGGGTTTTGGCAAGAGTCCCTGTTCTCTTGCAAAGTTTAACTGGCTTCTGGGGGAAGCAGGACACAAGAGTGGGTCAGTAGCTGGGGCAACGTCCACCAGAGAGCAGCTCCATTCCAAGGACATGGCGGCCACTTGAAGAAGCCATTTTTGTCCCGAACAGCTGAACCCTGCACTGTGGGCCATGCCCAGGAAGGGGTCTGGCCCTCTGGGCAACCGAGAAGGTCTCCTGCCCAGCACTCAGGCCTCGTTGAAGGTGCAGGAGCCCTGCCCCCCCTCCCTCCCTCTCACTTGAGACTGCTCCAGAGGCACTTTGATGCCTTCTCTTCCTTCTTACCTGCCGAGGCTGATCACAGGGTTATTAAGGGCCAAGTGGGGAAAGCAGCACCCCCGCCCAACCCAACCGTGGCCTGTCCTTGGAGGGCAGAGGTCCTGCTGCAGAGCGCTCTCCTCGCAAAGAGCCCTGGGGCCCTTCCATCCTGGCTGTTGGTGGCTTTGGGATGGAGCCGACTGAACACGCATCCCTGTCGGGAGCATCCTCCTTGCATCAGCTTCTGTTGCAGAGTGGAGGGAGGAGGAGTCTTTGGGCTTTGAGGAGTCTGTTGTCACCTGGAACGTGTCAGCTTCTGTCTGCAAGGGGGAAATGTTGCCCCAGCCACTCTGTGTGCCTAGGAATCGTGTTCTTCCTCTGGCAACGCTCCAGGCGCCTGCCAAGGGAGCCTCTCTCCTCTCTCACGTCTCCTCCTCGGCGGCGGCTGCTTCCGGGGGGGGGGGGGGGGGAAAGAGCCCCTGCTTTCCCAGGTGACAGGGACAGGCCAGCCTTGCTCCTTGGCTAATGGCTGACGGGCTCCCCAATGGCCACGCCCGGCTCCACCACCTTTTCCCCTTCTGCCAGCAAACTGGAGCGGAGGAATATTTGGATGACATCTGTACCGTTTACTGCGTTTCAGTTAAAGATTGAAGTCATCTTTTAGATTAGGCACTATGGTTTTATGTTCATGTTATTTAATGTTTATTTTATACTGTCGTTATGTTATACACCGCTTTGGGGTTCTGGTCATGGCCAACACAGCCTCCAAATAGACAAAACTGAGCTGGGGAGATTGGAGGAACAGCAGGGTCAGGGCAACGTGGCGGCTACCAAGAACCCCCATCAGTGGACAGAGGGAATCAAACAGACTACAGCAGTGGTTTATGGAGGAGGAAATCTCAGAGCAGCAGCTTACAATCTCCTTCCCCTTCCTCCTCTCACAACAGACAGACACCCCCTGTGACGTAGGCGGGGCTGAGAGAACTCTGGGAGAACTGGGACTGGCCCAAGGTCACCCAGCAGGCTCCATGTGGAGGAGGAGGAGGAGGAGTGGGGGGAATCAAGCCCGGCCCTCCAGGTTAGAGTCCACCCCTCTTAACCACGACACCACAGCTGGCTCCCCATAGGCAGGAGGTCTTGCCCCGCGTGTGTTTTCAGTCGTGTTCTCCATGACAGCCAATGCTCCCTCTAAGCTATGGGGTCTTGTGAGCAGAAATCCTACTTTGTGAGCTACTGGCATTACAGTTGTGAGTTTGGCAACTGCATAAATCAGTTTGCTCTGGAGTCATCCTTCCTGAGCTGAGACAAACGTTTGTGAGCCGGAGGCTAAAAAAACTGTGAGTGAGCTCAAACTAACTCAGCTTTAGGGTTGCCAGCCTCCAGGCGGGGCCTGGGGATCCCCCGCTTTTACAACTGATCTCCAGCTGACAGAGATCAGTTCCCCTGGAGGAAATGGCTGCCTTGAAGGGTGGGCTCGATGGCACTGTGCTATGCCAAGGCCCCTCCCCTCCCCACCCCACCCCAAACCCCACCCTGTCCTGGCTCCACCCCCCAAGTCTCCAGGTATTTTCCAACCCAGACCTGGCCACCCTACTCAGCTTAGAGGGAACGCTGATGACAGCATTACTAAATCCAGGCAGCTTTACTGTGCGTTATCAACACAGCCCTTCAGCAACAAAGAGCAGTGAGCTCGGGCAACATGGACTGAAATAAATGTTTTCTTGTTTGACTGCACTGGTTGAAGTTTGCCCCGTAGCTTCCAGAGAGTTCTTGGATATACCTAAATGTTGGGTGTTACAAGATAAAAACACTCAGTATATATTGGGTTAAATGTCTGTTTTGTTGTTACAGGAAATCACATGCTTTTGTGTAAACCAATGTTAGTTTAGGTCTACCTGCCCGGGAAAATTCTTCCTGTTCTAGGAGTTTGATTGGAAGCAAAGTGTCAAAGTGTCTTTGCATTTTATGGCTCCTCTTCCCCTCTTTGTTCTGTTTCCACAAGAAGCATGTAAGAGTAGCCATTGCAAGCTCTTCTAGTCTCGTCCTTTGTAGAGTGAGGATGTAGCTGTTTAGCTGTGTTGTTATTTTCCTCCCAGTTACCTTTCCCTCTGCTAGAATGTAGTAAATCTTTTATATTTTAAACACACATGGACTCTGGGTCTGATTATTTTACTCTGGCATTGCTAAGCTCTTTTTCTCTGCTGAATCACAATTTTTATAAGAAACTCCAACACTAAAGCATGCAGTGTCTCAGACTGTGTGTGCTGTTGCCCCAACACAAGCCATATTTCTTTTTAAAATGTATTTTTATGTTCAAGCTGCTGCTGCTGCCAGTACTTACTATTATGTCTCCTATCCCTGCTGGGGTAACCATAAGAGCAGCAGAAGAGCCCTGCTGGGTTAGGGTTAGGGCACCCGGACCCTCTGGCCCCGCCCCAGGGCCCGCCCGCCGCCCAGAAGAAGCCCGCCCGCCCGGCCGCCCGCCTGCCTGGCGGAGTCGGCGCCTGGGCCGTCAGCACACGAGGGCGACCCAGGCCGGGCCCGGGCGGGAGAAGAAGTCTCCTCCTCCTCCTCCTCCTCCTCCTCCTCCTCCAGAGACTGCCTGCCGGCCGGTCGGCTTTTTTCCCTGGCACACAAGTGAGTCCCGCGCCGTTCCGGTGGCGGCTCCCGGGGGAGGGCGTGGGTGCGTGCGGCGTGGGTGCGGCGTGCGTGGTTCGGGTTTCGGTTTAGTAGCTTGACCGGGTGCAGATTGACTGGCGAGGAAGCCCTCCTGGGTTCGATGTGGCCGCCTTTTTCGTCTTCATTTCTTTCGGCGAAGGCCCGCAGAAGCTGACCGAAGAAGGTCGACCGGCCCTCCCCTCTCTCTAGCCGTCCGAGCGGCGGAAGGGCGGCCGGGCCCCCCGCGGCCCCCTCCCGTCCATTGGGCGGCCAGGAGCGGGTCCGGAGCCGCCGCAGAGGTCGCCCGGGGGGGCGGGGCGGGCGGTGGGAAGGGAGGCCGGGCTCCCGAAGGCGGAGTGGCCCTGGCGTGTGGCCTTCCCGCCCTCGGCCGCGCCTTCGAAGGGCGCAGGGAGCTCGCGGGAGTGCCTGCCGGAGGAGGGAAGATTGTGTCGGGTTGTAGCTGGCCCAGTTGCACCCCTCTCCCCGGTCAAGGACTGGCGCTTTTCCATAGGTCCTGGTATGTGCGAGACTAAAGCAGCGGAGTGTCACTGTGGGAACTGTTTCCGTGTCTGTCTGTCTGTGAACTCTGACTTTCCTCGGGCTGGAGTGCCCCTTGGATTTACTTCTAGGTTGTCCTTTTCTTTGCTCTATTCCAGCTTATTAGGAGCCAGCCTTATTACTTTCCCCATTTTGTAACTAATAGCCGTGGCTCTTCTTGTCCAAGCATTTTGACTGGAATCGTGGCCCTTCAGACCTTGGACTGTGTGTTCACACTGGACAGTGCCATTTTGAATGGCTTTTCATGGGTCACATCATGGTGATGAGAAGAGTTTGCTTCTCTTGCAGAACTGGTATCTAAGAAGTGGTTGAATGATGATGAGCTTGGTTTGCAGATGGATGGCAAAGTTCAGCCGCATGATAGAAGGGAGTTCCTCCTAGAGTGATACTGAACTTTTAATCAACAGCACTTGTGCTCAGTAAATGGGATAGACCCGATGAATAAGTTATATCTAACTACACCTACAGATCCCCGAAATCTCTATGAATGCTCTTCGTAGTTCCTCATTGTGGTGTGATCAGCTCCACAGAGCACTGCATCAATCACTGGGTGCCACCTGTGGGGAATCCTAAGGACCTCTGGCCCTCTTTAAGCTTTTCGCCTTGTCTTCCTGCTCTAGGCAGAGTTGTAAGGGAAGTCTGTGTTTACAGCTCTAGCTGTTTTCCAGCATTGTGTGAGAGGGGACTGAGGGCTTGAGAAGTTGCTGTAATAAGGTGTTGGTATTGCTCCGAATGGCACATGGGGATTTTTAAGAGCAAAGGAGCTTTTCTGTACCTGGGGTTGAAGGAGAGCACGTCCTAATGAGCTCAGTGGAATGTACGTGTGAGTAAAAAAGCATCGTGATGGGCAGTAACTGTGCAGTCCTAAACACGATAGTGTCCATGGATCACCAGGGGGAGGCCACCACCATTCTAAAGGGATTCTAAATGCTGCGAGAGCCAAATCCTGATCTTGCTTGTAGTGTGGCTCTCTCGTCTCCCCCCAGCCCCCAGCAAGTCTTTTCAGGTGCCGGAACAGCCACAGAGGGAGCAGGTGTTTTGGTTCTTGATCGGGCATGGGGGAAAACAAGAGTGCCTCAGCCCAACTCTCTGCAGGCATGGATCAGGATCATGTGGAGGTCAGTGGCCTTCGAAGAGTATAATGTCTGCTTAAGGTCACGTTGTGAAAGTGCTCTGGGGCCCTGTCCGGCCGGGGTGTGGAAGCCCAGGGCGCTTGGGTGATTTTAAAAAGAGGCACATTTTTGTGGGGAAATTGAAGGAGAAAAAGTTTGCCGTTCAAGATGTCATGTAAATTAAGTGCAGGAGTTTGTTTTTCTAAATAGTTATGTTAAAAATCCCTTTTCCTTTCTTTCTTTTCCCTAGGAAAACTTTTAAGTAAGTTTTCTGCTTAAAAAATTATTGCCTCTGGTCCAGTTCTGGGAACATTCTTTCTGTTTTGTTTGCTCACCTATAGAGCAGAAACCCCCTGACTGTGAGTGAGGCCTGTTCCCTGTTCTCTTGACTCTGAATGGGTTTAGTGAAAAATGCGCAAGTGTTCAGGGGAAAGTTCTGAGTGCGAGTTCTCCTCGTTCCAAGGGGGGCTGCTTCCTCAAAATGCTGGGACATCCTTTACAGGGCTAGCAGGTGTGGGGCTGAAATGGTGCGAGGAATGTGTAGTGACTGTCAGCTGTGTTTGTGGACCTTTTAGGGCAGCTTAGCTGCACAGGTGTGGCAGGTTGGGCCCTGTGCTTTTGTAAATAGCCAAAGCTATGACTCGGGGAAGGGAAGATTAAATATGTTCATCAGTTGCTGATAACTTGAGTTGCCACCCTTGAAGAACCAGAGGCTGGTTTAAATCTACATGCATGTGTGTGGCGGATACATCTCTGCTTAAGGCTAACTTGTGCTGCATTTTGAATAAAAATGGTGGCCTGGCAATTGAATTTGCCAATTGCTGAATCTTGTTTTGTTTGTCATGATACTGACATGTTAAAACAATGGTTCAGAGGCATAAACTGTGTGGTGGTCTTCAATGTTCTTGTCCTTGGAGCAGTCCTCTGGCAGAAGTTATGATTCCTATTTGATAGATGGTAGAACTGAAGCCGAGACAGTGAGCTCGCCCAGGGACATTCATTCAGTCTGTAGATGGAGCAGGGCTTTAAACTGGTGTGCACTCTTCATGACTCACCCTCAGATTGTAGAGAAGGTGTTCTTACTTCCATCCTGTGCATATTTATCCCACGCTTCCTCCAAGGACCTACCTCAGAGTGGTATCCATGGCTCTCCCTTCCTACTTTTATCCTCACATCACCCCTGTTAGTTAGGGTGAGAGGCAGTGACTGGCCCATGGTCATTAGCTGTTAGCTTAATGGCAGATGTGGGGGTAGAGCCCAGATCCTAAACTTTGAGCACAGCTCCATCCTGGGTTTCCTTCCTGGCTTGTGTTTGTTGCACCAAATGCAGTACATCAGTACAAAGAATGCTTCCCCAGGACTCCCCCGGTTTAATAGTGGGCTTGATAGCCATATCCGTCTCTCCAGCCTCCACGGCCGTAACTTGACTTTAATCCGTCTCAGGTGCACCCGTTGTGTCTTCTGCTTCTTCCCTCATGTTGCTGTGCTCAATTCTGCACACTTGATAGTGCTGCGGTGAGGCAGGAGGCCCTTTGTTTCTAGTGCTTTCTACACTTTTCAATCGAGCTTCATGGATCAGTGAGGTGAATTTGGCAATCAAGCTCTGTAATATCGCCCATGCTCAATATGACCTCCTAAACTCCGGCTAGTTACACAGAAATTGTCTGTTGTTTGAGGAAAAGTTCTTTCATCTAATCAACAAAAGCTGCTCACAACTATGTTCATAAATGTATCTGAACTGGGCTTGTCAGCTGGCACCAGGAGCAATACCTAGCAGAGGTGAATGTGTTCCTCTTTCTCGTGCACCTGACCAATGTCAGAGGGCCAAAGTGCTGATTTACAATGACTTGAGTCATGTGATTAGGCCAGGGATTGATAGATTCTGTGTCTACTAGTACAGGGCATGCTCTGCTTTCTACATAAGCAGCTCTTTGACTGGTAATAGTTACTAGGAAAGGGGACGAAGAATCATATGGGGATTACCTGGTTAAAACATATATTGCTCAGATGCTGATTTCAGAAGAAGAGAGATTAGTTTTGCAACCCTCTACCCCTTCCTCCCAGTCCTGCCCTCTGCCATTCCATTCCTGGTGTGGTTGGAGGAGAGGTGTATGACCATTGGAGGTTTATTGTGGTATATAAAATGCTACATTTGCAGCACTGGAATCACATTGTACTCTTTAAAGTATTTTATGGTGTTTATCCCAGCTTTGTGCCTGTGATGTTGGTTGCTGTCTTTGGTTTATGGCTGGGGGAACAGATGCAGAGAGTGACTTGCCTAATAGATCCAGTGAACCTGTGCCCTGTCTACAAGACCAAACTTGCACCAATTAATTTAAATAAATAACATGTGAGTGGCAGATACTAAGGTTCTTACAATCTGCTTTATTTTAAACACGTGGTGTAACCTGATCCTGTGCAAACTTACTCAGAAATAAGTCCCACTGTATGCAGGAGGACTTACTACAAAGTAAGTGTATGCACAGTTTTTCAAACAGCAAAGACAACTTGGAGATATAAGACCACAAGAAACAGAATCTGCAAAGCCTGGAAGATGGGCCCTCATCCAATTTGAACACCACTTCAGGAGTTGTGGCCGCTGACAGAAATTGCCCTCTAGCCTGTTCCCACCAATCTACCACTCTCTCCTCTTCCCCTCTCCTGTGCAGAGGAAGTCAGAGTCACATAGTCCTCCAGTCCTGGCCATTCCTGCTTGGCTCCATTTCCTCCTCTAATCCAGGACAAGCATCTTGCCTCTGCTGCCTAGCGCAGCAGAGTGAAGAGATTTTTGTTATGGTTATTGGTTTGCTGTAGCTTGGGCAGCATGTGGGTTTGGTGGTGGGTGGTCCATATGTCTCATCTCTAATAGAGGCACTGGAGTGACTGAATATTGACCCTTGGTGCTTGGCAGATGGGAGCATTAGTAGGCATGGCCTTAAAATTAGGGCAGAAAATAAATGGGTTTTCTCTAGGACCAGCATAGTTGCAGCAGTAGAGTATTTAACAGCCTTTCTTTAATATACTCCACCTTCCCTGGTTCTGCTTCATGCAACCTTTGCAAACCCAGCTGCTGGGACAGGACATGAGTTGTGTGAGATGCAGCCACCTCATACTTACCAGGAGCATGTGGGGGGGCAGTATGTCCTACACTTTTTTTTTTCGTCTCTAACTCTCTTCTTTACAGAGACATGTGGAGAAAGATGCAAGCAGTTGCCCCATTGCTTTTCAAGAAGTGGTGGAAGGAAAGCTGCAAGAATGTTGTGAAGCTGGTTCTTAGCATGAAATAATTAAGCTTGTTGAATTAATTCATTATTGCATACCCTGTCCCATAATGTTTTTTCCTCTTCTGTTTTCCTTCTTTCATTTGCTTTCTCTCCCTATTAATGTTACCAGTGACAATCTCAATGAAATCTATACTACTGTTTGCCATGGGGAATGTACCTTAGGAGTCATTTGGAGGGGGGGGGAGTTAGTTCCCTGCCTTGTTGGGATTTCTTTTAAAAAATAATTAATTGCAGGCCTCCTTGCTGTAGTTTGGCTGTGTGAAGGAATGTATCAGAACATGTTCAGAATTCCTTGACTCATCAGTAGATGGCTGCTGTCGGGCTCCTGCTCTCCCCTCTCCCCCAAAACCTTTGAGTGTGTGGCAAAAGGGCTGGAGAGCCATGATCTCAAGGGGGCCTCAGTTCCAGAACCTCTCACTACAGCAATAGAAACACCTGGCTGCTGAGTATTGTGGACTGAGGGAGCCGTTTTAAGCATTACTACCTCTCTACAGAAAGACACAGTGTTTGGGATAACACACAGAATTGGGTTGTGGTACTGTATCCTAATGTTTCCCTGGATAGCTGGTGGTATGCAATACTATTGATATGTTTAGCTTCACAAGCCCCCAAAACACATCTTTAGGTTTTGAGTGTGTCATGTTTTTATTCCATCACTTCAAAGCATCACACTTGCTCCTGGGCAAATGGGTAACATGTTTTTTAAAAAATAAATCACTAAAAATATATCAGATAACATGTTTCCCAAATAAAGCATGCAGCAGTTTACAGCCTGAATAAGGTACTCCCAAATGCCACATTGCTTTCTGTCCCCGTCACCCTCCTCCACTTCCTTCTTGGTGCCTCTGAAAACCTGAGTTCAAAGATGTCTTATCTGTCAAGGAATTTAGAACGGTGTGTTTCTACATTGTTGACCTTCCTGCCAAAAGCATCATGCAGCTTAACCCTATTAACACATAAATCCAACCAGTTCAATGGGATTTATTCGCAAGTAAAAATAGATGGGCTCTATTCCACAAAAACATGTGCTATAACAAGACTTTGTTAGTCTTTAATATGTTACTGGAGTCTGTTTTGGTTTGCTGCAGCAGACTAACAAGTGTTTCCCCTCCGAACTGACACCCAAGTAAGTGTGCCTAGAATTGTAAACTTAATCTGCTTTCCAGCCCTTGCACACTAGGCAGTGTCACATTTTTTACATAGACACTGCGGAGGAGGAGGAGGAGCCCACTTTCTTTCCCACTTAAATTTAATTTGTGTTTAACAGGTACACTTCAAAAAGATATGGGAGTCACTCATGGGATTTAAGATGATTGTCTGAGCAATAAAGTTGGTAGTTTGTGTTTTAGAACTACATTGTGAATAAGGTGTTGATCCTAGTTGCTCGGTTCTGGAGGTGGCACCTAAATCCAGATCGGATTTTATCCCGGCCTGCCCTCGTGTACCATTAAGCCAATGTGAATGCCCATTTCTTTTTTGTCTGCCTTTGGCTGCACCAACAACGTGGTTCCAGTCCTCTCCTGCTCTGAACCCTCTGCCCTCGTGTGTCCTGCCTTCCATGGCTATCTGTGCCATGCAAATCAGCACAGAAGAACTGAAAGACCAGGGAGAGTTGTACACATGGCATTATTCCAGAAATATGTTATCCCCACCATGGTCTTATGTTCAGTAGCCCTCAATCTTAGGCTTTGCATCATTTGTAGTAACTGCATCAAACACCTTCAGATTGCAGTCCTAAGTAGACTAGCTTCATATGTGCAAAGAGGCATTATACAAGACTGGTGTGCTAACTGATGGGAATTAAGTTTAAGTCCTTGGTCCTGGTCTTTTGATCATAGGTAGATCTCAGAACGTGGCTACTTCCCTGTTCTGATAGGAAATTGTTTCTTCATAATTAGAATACTGCTTTAACTACTCAAAGGCTTGGAAAATGCACACGTTATTCTCAACATTTAGATACTTGTTTAAACCAAGTCTTAAGGGTCAACATCCATGTTACGTTTGAGATGTGTCAGGGCATGGGTGCCCAGGGCCGGCTCGCTCAGTAGGTGAGCTAGACTCTTGCCTAGAGCGCGGGGTCATCATGGGGGTGCCAGACTGAGCCACCCTCCCCTCACAAAAGCCCCCCGCCCCACCAAAAGCTCGCGCCACGTGCCCTGGCCACTGCCACCTCTTC
>NW_015171562.1:65197-67567 GCF_001447785.1 Gekko japonicus | reverse complement strand
TGGAGGCGAGGAGGCCGGGCGGGGGGGGGGCAGAAGGGCGGCCATGGCGCAAAGCCTCCCCTGCGCCCCAAAGCAACTTTGCTGCGAGACCAGCAGCACAAAGTGGTGGTTTTCCAGCCTAGGAGGAGAAGCCCGCGGTGGCTGCTACCGAGAAGGGGAAGTGAGTCCCCCCCCTCTTCCTTCCGCCTGC
Source organism: Gekko japonicus (assembly GCF_001447785.1). Taxonomy (NCBI): domain Eukaryota; kingdom Metazoa; phylum Chordata; class Lepidosauria; order Squamata; family Gekkonidae; genus Gekko; species Gekko japonicus. Next base: position 67,377 of record NW_015171562.1, on the reverse strand, counting down.
AGCCCAACCAGGGTGGGAATGGGTGACCCCTTCGCCCGCCTGCCCCCTGCAGACCTTGACCCGTGCCTTCAGCCAGCAGGCTGCCCCCTCTCTGCCTAGCGGCTGCGGCTGCTACTGCTCCTGGCCGTGCTGGGGGCCTCCTGGGGAAGCCTAGTGAGTTGGGGGGGTGACTTGGACTGCGGCCGCCACCCCCAGCCTGCAAAGGGCTTCTGAGCGCATGCAGAGCGCTTCCCACTGAGCCGGGCTGATGGGGAGGTGGAGGGCAAAGGAGCTGGGGGGCGTGGAGGGCAGGTTCGTGGGCCCCGGAGATCTTGCCCCCCACTCACCCCCCTGGCTTTTGCAGCCGGGACAGGGTAAAACCTGGAACGGCCAAGTGGGGTGCTTCCTTCGCCCCTCCCAAGCCAGATTCGAAGGAGCTCTGAGCGAGGCGAGCTCTCCCATTGGGGGGCAGGGGAAACTGGCGCCGGGGTTCTGATCCAAAAGAGCCAGAGGGAGAGCATTTGCTGCCTCCTCCTCCTATCCCACCCTGGCAGGCAGAGGGCTTTTTATTTGGGGGGGGACCCCCAAATGGGGCTGGGGAGAGGAGCCAAATCGCTCACTCACAACTTTAATGCCAGTAGCTGCTCACAAAGCAGGATTTTTGCTCACAAGACTCCACAGCTTAGAGGGAGCATTGTGCGGAAGGGACCTGCCCATGAGAGAGGAGGGGGGCAAGAGGGGGGAAGAGGGCTCTTCAGTCGACCCCCCCCCCAAGGAACATTGCTCACAAGAATGTTGGGATTCTTAATTCGGGGTCAATGGTTGTATTGCAAACACAAGAGCCACACTTAGTAAAAGAGAAATATCTTTAAAAACAAAATAAAACATGGGTGTGATACTTTGGATAAAAGAAATAAAATAAAAAGTTACATACTTGCAGTTACTCTCAGTAATATATGCTAACAGCTACATCTTTCTATCTCTTTTGGCTTCTAGAAGAGAACTACCTCTTTGGTTCACACAAAGGGCCATAAACTTGTGAATACATTAATGCTAGATCAGGTTACAGGTCACTTCATTAGGATAAACAACTCCCACAAACTTCCCCCCCAATACATTATGTAACGTAACATCCTGTTTCCTAACAAACAACATTTAACTCTGTAATGGCTGAAGTGTAAGCAACTTGCAATTCCAACAAAGAGGACTCCACAGCTTAGAGTTGGTTGGAGGGGGGGTGGCGGCCATCCTGCAGCCTGCCCCAAGACCTTCCCCCTGTGGACGGACTTCCTTTCAGGCCCAGTGGATGATCTATGCCCAAGAAGAATGAGTGCTACCACACACTGGCACCAGGCAGTCTGCTGGCCCGCTCGCTGGGCGGCCACCGCAACTCAATTCATCCGCTTGCTGGGAGGGAGGGGCTCTCCCTGTATGGACCGAGATGGGGTAGGACGCAAAAAAAGTAGGACGCAAAAAAAGAGCACACAGGGCCAGCACGGGGGGGGGGGGTGGGTGCCACAAGGTAGCCACGCCTCGTGCACAGAAAACCCTTGGGCCGGCCCTGGCTGGGTCAGGCCACCTAGTCCAGCCTCCTGTCTCACACGGTGGCCTCAACCAGGTCCTCTGGACAGCCAGCACCAGGGCAGAGAGGCCGAGGCCTTCTGGGTCTGGGAATACGATAGTGATTACCTTTCCAAGAGGTTTATGATACTCAAAAGCAGACAATCTGAACACGAGCATCTTGGAGTACAGGAAATGAGACCTGTACAATGACATTTACAGTAAAAGTCTCGTCCCCATTTGCTACAGTACTTCAGTTATTGTAACTTCCTAAGTTGTCTTTCAGTTTGCAAAGTGCCCCTTTTAACCTCTATCTGCTACATGATACCATCTGTGGTTTCCCATGAAATCAAATTAAGTGAAAATCCAACCGGGAAAAAATGTTGCTTCTGCTGTTCTTATGAAAGGGGGGGGGGGGAAACCATGTTTAATGGTTGGGATTTTTTTGGAGACAACACATCAGAAGTATCTTTACCTGTGACTGCCGGCCCAGCCTCCCTCTGGCCTATTTGCAAGGCATGTGTCAGCTCATGCTGATGCTGTAACAGCTCTGTTTGTTTACTAGTGATGTGAACAAGCAGCCTTATGGGGCAGGGGGAGGAGGGGGGGAGGAGCAGGGAGGGGAATGGGTATGTGTGGGG
>NW_015171562.1:59727-65143 GCF_001447785.1 Gekko japonicus | reverse complement strand
AGGAGATGGCCCTGGCGGCGGTCTCTGGAGCGAAAGGAGAGGGAGAGGGGCGCAGGAGGCTGCCCCCCCCCACCGGCACCTGCCCTCCAGTTCTGGAACGTTCTTTCTCCAGAGTCGAGGGACACCTGGACATCATCCAGCAGCAGTGCTGCTGTCTGCCTTCTTTGTGCAGGAAACCCTCTGGATGCTGCTCTGGGGGAGAGCAGAAAGAAACCCCGATGAGCAGGACTGGGGGGGGCCCTTCCAGGCCAGAACATGGTGCAAATTGGTAATATTATGCCATTTAAGTGCAAATTGTCCCCATGCAATTCCCCTTTCTGAAACAATGCACGTTTTAAACAGTGGTTGTACAGCAAGAAACAATTGCCTAGAAGAGTCTTTTTGCCAGAATAAATCTTTGTTTCCAAGGGAGGAGAGAGACTTCTTCTAGAGGGGCTGTAGCAGAGACACGATAAAGACTGCAAGTCATCTGGGCGAGGGCCCATCCAAAGGGAAGGGCCTGGGGGAGGGCAGTCTGTCGGAGTGGGAGCAATGGAATTAATCCAACCCTTAATTCTCCCATTTCAACCCGAAACACATGAAATGGTTTAGCCTCACTTGCCAGCAGCTGTCCTCACTCAGCCCAGCCGGATGGCCCATCCAAAGGGAAGGGCCTGGGGGAGGGCAGTCTGTCGGAGTGGGAGCAATGGAATTAATCCAACCCTTAATTCTCCCATTTCAACCCGAAACACATGAAATGGTTTAGCCTCACTTGCCAGCAGCTGTCCTCACTCAGCCCACCGCGGTCATTGTGCAGTCCAACATACCATGTGGCGGCGTCTCCTTTCAGTCTCGCCGAGATGACATCAATAAGGCCAGCTTCATTTCGGAACAGGTGTCGGCTCTCTTCTACGAATTTATGCACTCTCACCGTGAAGAAAGCGAGTTCATCTGGGTTGCCGTCAAAGGTAGCCTCCAGTAGATCTTTGGGTCTGGGCCGTGGAGGCCTTACCAACGGTCCCAGCTGACCCGGAACTCCCCTGAGAGGGAGACCCGGACCAACCGGTGGCCCCGCTGGCATTGGCCTCATCGGTGGCGGCAGACCCGGTCCCGGCGGACCCCCCCGGCATCGGCTGTTGCACAGGCCCTTGCTGAGGCGGTCCCGCCGGCGGCTGGACAGGCACCTGCGGCGCGGGAATTCCCGGTACTTGCAGCGGAGGTCCCGTCGGCGGCTGAGCAGGCACCTGCGGTGCGGGAACTCCCGGTGCAGGGACAACTTGTTGCTGCGCGGCGTGTGCGTCAAGGAAATTAGCCATTCTAACGTCCATCATTCCCGGCAGAGCTTCCATTACATCCTGGAATGCCCTCAACAGGTCCCTCACCGAGTATTCCAGTTCCTCCAGTCGTTCCCCGGTGGTTTCCTCAGGGATCGGATCTCGAGGGTGGGAGTCCGGGGGTGGGTCGTAGTCTCCTTCCGTTTGGAAGCCCCCGGCTCCCTCCGAATCCTCTACGTGGCCTCGGGGCCCCGATGGCTCGAACATCCACTCTTCGAGGTCTTGCTCAGAACACCCCTTCTCCGAGGTAGCCCCCGGCTCTGGGAACAATCCCTTGTCAAACAGACTTTCACGTAATCCGCTCCCTCGACGGGAGTACACCTCTCGGGTGCCCTGAGTGTTGTACATAGTCCAGTCATCCTGCTGTTGAGTCTTCCGCGGACCCCAGTGCGAAGGGGTCGGAGGCGGCCAAGACAGATGTGCAGGCCGGCGGGGAATCGTTCCCCCCACGGCACCCTCCAGCGAGGCTGCCGTCACCAAAGGAGCGGAGGTGTGTGGGACCGATCCTGAATCCCCCTCCGTTTTCGGTAGGTCTCCCTCAGCTCCGCTCATGATCTTGCCAGATTCGGAACGATAGGAGAAAGGGAGTTCTAACAATATGTTGGATCCCCAAGCATCGAGAATAAATCCACGTTTTCAAGAAAAGCAAAATTTATTTCAAAGCGTTGAAGACATACTCAAACACGTTCTTTGTTAGAACTGGGGATACACAGGTAGGGCGAGCATAATAAAGGAAATTCAAACAGATACATATCCAATGAATAATATTCCCGCTGGCGGGCTAATGAAACGGTTGCGCGCCCAGTCCATGGGAACCAGGCAGAACATCAGACAAAACACAGGTGCAGTTCTCATGAGATAGCAATAGGCAAGCATTACAGCATCTTCTCCCCCACACATCCACCAGTAGTTATCTTATGCATTCCAGCACAGAAGCAGGATAGTAGAAACAAGCCGGGTGCAACAGGGTAAGGATATGTACACAGAGGTCACAGAAAACAGAATGGCAGCTTGCTGACACCGGATCACACTCATGGGGGGTTTCTGCTCTTCCTTCTGAACCAGGTGATGCCGGAGGGCTTCTGGGTGGTGGCCTTGGTGGCTGGCCTGCCACTGGTGCTTCTTTGCCAGTGTGGACTGGCTGCAGAAGGCCAGAGGTGAATCCGGCAGGGAACATGGTCAGAGAAGCCAGTGGAGAGAGAGCATGAAGCCGCCATGCCAGGCGGGCAGGCAGGCAGAAACCCCTGAATGCTGGAGCTGTTCATTAATGGGTGTGTGTGTGTGTGTGTGTGTGTGTGTAGCACGGGTGATGGCCAAATTGAAATCAAAGAAAGGGTTCTTTTTAATGGTGTTTCCCCCCCCCCTATCATGTCTGCATCACTGCACAACAAGGGGTGCATAGAGAGCCCACAGGAAGTAATGTCCGTGCAAGAAAATGACCATATGTGTAGCCGCCTTCGGCTTCCAAGTAGACGGCACCCCTCCCTTTGACCTCCTGAACAAAATATGGGACATCTGCAAAGTAGGGACTGCCGTGGCAAAGGTTGTGGAGTTGATGCACACAGGATCCATGGGGACGGGGATAACCTTTGGCCTTGGAAGTGGCCACTCAGAGTGGTAATGCGAGAAGGATGGGTCAGTCATTGTTGCCGCCTCCTTTCTGGTTGTCTGACCGCGGGGGGGGGGGGACACACCACACAGGGCATGATGGGAAATGCCGTCCCCAAGACCTGAGAAGGAAAGAGCGAGGAAATGAAACTAAATACCCTGTCTTCCTCAAAGGGCAATTGTCAACGGAGCCTGTGGTGAGTATATATTTGTGTGTGTGGGGGGGGACTCTTTCAATGTGCTGAACCTTTTCTTTGTTCTGAGGATGACTTTTGAGAGAGGCCTCGGCCCAGAGGGGTAGAGCCTCTGCTTGGCATGCAAATGCCCCCCCCCCCCAAGTTCAGTGCTGTGGCACCTCCAGTGTTAAAAGGGTCCGGGTTGTAGGAGAGATGAAGGCGCTCTGCCTGAACCCCGGAAGAACTGCTGCCCGGGAGGCAAGTCTGGCCTGGGGAGGCCCAGAGTCTGTCAGCAGAAGGCAGCTTCCTGTGCTCAGTATTTTCCTGGCTGACTGTGTGAAACATTACATTTGCATTCTTTCCCAGTTCTTTGTTTTCCAAAAATGTCATTGGTGTGTCATTAAAACTATCTGTTCTTGCCATTTGCAAGTAATTCCTCCCCTCCCTCCGTTTCTTCCCTGCCCCACTTGTCACGATGTAGCTGGGTGGACTTTTCAGAAGAGGTTGTTCCATGGTTGTGGTGCCACCGCTGAGAAGACCCTTTCCCGAGTGACCATTCAAACTGAGAGCCAGCGTGGTGTGGTGGTGAAGAGCAGTGGCCTCTAATCTGGAGAACCGGGGTTGATCCCCCACTTCTAAACATGCAGCCAGCTGGGTGACCCTGGGCCAGTCACAGCTGTCTCAGAGTTCTCTCAGCCCCAGCTACCTCACACAGGGGTCATTTCCTAGAAAAAGAGCTGCAGGAGCTCATTAGCACACAGTATTAGCACACAGCTATTAGCACATGCCACGCCCCCTGACATCACCGAAAGTGATGTCAGAAGGGGAAGCAAAAGGGGGGGGAGGCATCTTCAAAAGCCTCCCCTTCCCTTCCCCAGCTGGCCTGGGGGGGGGCCGAAGAGATAAGGGGTTTAAAGTTTAAACCCCTTCTCACTAGAGTTGGGCCACAGAAGGAGGAAAGAGGGAAGGAAAGAGAAAGAATAGAGAGAAGGAAAGAAAGAAGGAAAGAGGGAAAGAAAGAGAAGGAAAGAAGGAAGGACAGAGGGGATAAAAAGAGAGAAGGAAAGAGGGAAAGGGAAGAATTTTTTTAAAAGGAGGGAAAAAAAAAGAGAAGGAAAGGAGGGAAAGAAAGAAGGCAAAGAGATGGGGGGAGGCTCCCTCACCCCCCCCCATCAAGCCCCCCCCCCCCGTGGATCCCTTACTTACCGCTTCAGCGGGCCTCCCCCCCAGCCCCGTTCCGGCCCCAAAAGACCCCTGATCTCACTGGGGAAGGTGAATGTAAGCTGCTTCAAGACTCCTGTGGGTAGTGAAGGGCGGGGTATAAAACCAACTCTTCTCCTTCTTCATCTTCATTTTTGTCTTCTTCCAATGGGGGTTAGAAGGGATGAGTGGGACTATGTAGGTTCATGCAGCCTTTCCAAGGCCTGGATCCCAGCCGATGTAGTACTTGACAGGCTAAAAACAAGACCCGGAATTGCACCCTGAAACACGAAGGAAACTGAAGAAAGACCTAGAACAGAGCACCTCACCCTGTCAGCCCCCGTCTGGCATGGTCTTATTTATTTATTCGTTTGATTTATATCCCCCCCTCCACCCCCCCCACAAGCAGTCCCAGGGCGAGTCATAACGTGTGAATAAAAATAATCTTCTAACAATACCTAGCTGTCCCACAACATGGGTGCACATTATTGGCTAACTAATTATAACTTTAAACACCGTGCAGAGTTATCTACACTCAGTTTCTTCTTAAAATATATAAATGCTGCTACATTTAATCATAACCAAGAATATAAAAAATAGCAATTACAATTTTCTCATACACATATGCTGGACCCCAATCAACACACCCCATCTTTGAATTATATCTTCACTAGCAGTAAAGGCCGTTGTGGAAATAAATACAACGGGATCTAGGAAGAGGCTCTGGGGGAGTGCTCTGGCTTTGGGCAAACAGTGTCATTTTGCTGTGGTGACCTCAGCAGGGTATAATGGCAGAGTCCACTGTTTTCTCCAGAGGAACTGATCTCTGCTACCTGAAGAGCAGTTGTAATTGTGAGTGATCTGTAGCCCTCACCTGGAAATTGGCAACAATTGTTACCCAGGACGAAATGGCTGGTTTGGAGGGTGGAGTCTATGGCATTCTACCTGTCTGATGTCCCACCTCTCCGCAAACCCCACCCCCTCCAGGCTCCACCCCTCAAATCCCCAGGAATTTGCCAGCCTGGAGTTGGCAACCCCATCTCCTTCGCAGCTAACCATCAACCTACCTTTATCTGCCCCTTTGACTTCAGCTGACTTCCACCCTCCCTTCTGCAGAGC
>NW_015171562.1:45135-59351 GCF_001447785.1 Gekko japonicus | reverse complement strand
TTGCCAAAACACTACTCTGTCGACAAATTGCAGCACTTTGAATTAGCACCAGAGCTTTAAGAGCTCTCCAGCTGTCACCTGGAGACTGGCAACAGCTTGTTTGGAGGGTGGGGAGTATGGCATTGTATCTGTCTGAGGTCCTCCTCTTCCTCTTCCTCCTCCTCAGACCCCACCCTCAGCAGGCTTCATTCCTAAACTATCCTGGAAGTTTCCAACGTGGAGTTGGCAACCCTATGTCCTTTCCAGGCAACCATCAGCCTAACCTTTATCTGCCTGTCTGTCTTCAAGTTTACTCCCCCCCCCCAGCCTCGCCTTAGGGAAAGCAGCTGTCATCATTCTCCTCTCCCCCTATGAGGTATGTTAAGGTTGAAAGTGTGTGAATGGTCCATAATCCCCCAGGCAGCTCTTAAAACATGTTCCTGGGACCTACACACCACCAGACATTCCAACTGCCTTGCGGTGGGGGGGGGAGTATGAGGTGTGGAATGGAGTGAAGTCCAATCAGCTTCCATATGCAAAAGACCTTGAAGGTTCCATATGCAACTGACATTCCAACTGCCTTGCGGGGAGGGGGGTGAGTTTGAGGTGTGGAATGCAGTGAAGTCCAATCAGCTTCCATATGCAAAAGACCTTGAAACGCTGGGCGGGACTGCACAAAGCAGCCAGTCAACCCAGCCAGCGTCTTCTGAGTGGCAGTTCTTCCGGCCTAACACTAAAGGCGGGCATTTTAGAATGTTCATATAGAATGTTCTTACTCAATTATATATAAGGAGAGATAACATAAATAGCAATCAATTAAAACACAATTAAAATGCTGGAACATTATAAAGTAAAACAGGATCAAAAATTATTTCTAATAGGGCTTAGGTGACTGTATGATTCCTATAACTTTCATACTGGCTCAGTTTGTTCACTCACTCACAGGCTGGAGGTGAAAGATGGTCAAGCCAGGACACAGGGACAATCCTTGGTGTATGATGCAGCTCCTTAGTCAAACATCTGATGGAGGAGCTCAGTTTTTCAGGCCCTGCGGAACTGTAAAAGGTCCCGCAGGGCCCTGATCTTTTCTGGGAGCTCATTCCACCAGGATGGAGTCACCACCAAGAAGGCCCTGGCCCTGGTTGCCGCCAGCCTGGCATCCTTAGGGCCTGGAAGGGCCAACCGATTTTGCGTTCCTGAACGCAGTTATCTCTGAGGAACATGTGGGGAAAGGCAGTCCCTCAGGTATGCCGGACTCTGGCGGAGACAGCATTGGATCCTGCAGAGCCATTTGAAGCCACATTGGGTCCATTTGGCTCCATGGGCAAGCTAAAATAGACTCGCCACCTAAACAGGGTCGGGGTGAGATATTCAGATGGGCTCTCAGGGCAGAGTGATCCAACCATGGCACTGCCAGAGCAGTGATCCGGTCCACTGTAACCCCAGCTGTGTGTCAGGTTTGATAGTCAGATCACACCACACAGGGCTTCATATGAAGTATTCTGCTTATTGGTAGTTCATAACTGTGACACGTGAACTTCTTTTGTCAGGAATGGCCCAAATTAGCAGGGCACCCAAAGTTATAGTCGTTTCAAAACACCCCCCCATTACAAGCAGAAGCCAAGATGTGGTGTGTGTGCGGGCAGGAGAAAAGAGAGCGGGCAAAACAGGAGCCGTTTGTTCCCAGCAGGTCAGGAGCAGCTGGAACCCCCAAGGTCAGAAAAGCATAAGCAGACAACAGCACAGGCAGGAGAGACATCGTCAGTGTACCCGGCTGAGAGGAGAGGAGGATCCCCCCCCCCACACGTTCCAGGGAAATATGGCCGTGTTAACCGACACTGTGAAGATGAGGTCCAGCGTGGGCCCAGCCTGACGAGTGGGAGCCATTACAAATTGGGAGAGCCCCAGCGCCACCATGGACGCGACTAGGTCCGTTGCCTGAGTAGAGGCCTCATTGTCAGCGTGGATATCGAAGTTGCCCAAGACTATCCGTCTAGGGTAGTCCAGTGCCCAGCCTGCCACGGCCTCCATCAGGGATGGCAGGCTATTGGCTGGTGCGCTAGGCAGTCAGTACCCCAGCCAAATTGCCAGGCTGCCCCCCCCCCCAGCTTCCCACACTAACCAACCAGATCCAAGATGACAGCTAATCTGGGACTTCAGGTGCCTTCTGAGGAAGCTAGTTAAACGGTCACACACGGCAACCTGTAACCTGGTAATGCTTTGTTGCTCTCTTAAGCAGGGTTGGTCAGAATGGGCACGCTAGCACTGCAGCAGTACAGACCACGCGAGCAGTTGAAAGCTCTTGTCCTAAATCCATAGAGGGAAGAAGGGACCATGGCTGCCCCTCAGCTCCCCCCCCCCCCCGTTGAGAGAAGCCACAGTTCAGCTCCCCCGTACTGAATGCCACCCCCGCCCACCCTGATTTCCCATCCATGACTGCCGGTTGCTGTTATACTGCCGTTTGGCCCATGGCTAGGAGTCTTGCTGAGTAGTTCACTTTTCCTCAGACGATGCAGACAAACGTCACCAAAGGCTGCCTGAGAAGGATGGTGAATCACGGTGTCCTCCCCACCCCACCTGGGCTAAGCGCTGACACAATCGTAGATCCAACGCAAAAAGGGCTGCATCTGCTGCTGCTGCTGCTGCTGAGAACTCTTGCATTTGATCCAGATAGAATCAGCCCATCTCTTCTCAAACTCACATTTTCTGCTCAAAAATCCAATAGAGGTTGCAAATGAAATGGTCATTTACTTTGCTGTAACTGGATAGTGACCAACTACAACCTTCTAAAAAAAATTCCAACAAGCCGCTATTTCTTGTGCAAAAGGCATCTATCAAGAGAACGGGGGGGGGGGAATGCTTTTGAGGAGGGTTTCAATTAGTGGCGAGTGCAGCAGGTGATGCCAGGTCAGATCTGCCTGTTTCTGTGACCCCCATCGCTAAAGGTCTCAGTGGGGACTGGGAAGGGTGTTGGCAGTTTGCCGACACTGAACTCGCACTTATATCTTCCGTACAGCCATCCGTTTTCCACTGATAAATTTTGGCTGGTCATAAGAACATAAGCAAAGCCCTGCTGGATCAGACCAGTGGTCCAGCTAGCTAGTCCAGCATCTTGTCTCACACAATAGCCAACCATTTGCTTTGGAAGGCCAAACAAGCAAGAAGCCAAGGCTTTCCCCTGAGACTGCCCCCTGGCACTGGGGTCCTCCAGAGGTTTCCTACCTGTTCTGCCAGGTGTTCGGTTGAGGACAGCGAGGACTCGGTCTGGGCACTCCCACTGTCCATTTACCCCCCCCCGCCTGTCTCCCACAGGACAGTACTAGCAGGGCTCAGATTTTAGCACCATCTGTAAGCGCTTACTCAGACGATTATGTGTGTATTTTCTTGTGTGAATTTTAATTTGGTTCGTTGATGTTTATGCGACTGTATTGTACACTGCCATGAGCCTGGTTCTACTGGGGAGGGCGGTTCATAAATGTAATAAACGGATAAATAAATAAAACAAGGAGACGCCCTTCAGTCACCACGGCTAGTAGCCATCGATGGGCCTTTCCTCCTCTGTGAATCTCACCATCCCCCTTTCAAATCTGTTTCTGCTCGTGGCCATCACCCCCTCCCCTGGCAGGGAATCCCACAGTTTAATGACTCGTTGGGTAAAGAAGCATTTGTCAGTCCTGAATCTATTTCCCTACAATTTCATTGGATGCTCCTGAGCTGTAGTATTATGGGAGACAGAGAAAAAGATCCCTTTATCAACTTTCCCCACCCCACACATAGTTTTATATACCTCTGTCATATAATTTATAAACCTCGGTTATAAACCCCGTAGCTGTCTTTTTTCTTGCCCAAAAGCCCCAGAATGTACCCCTAATCATCTTAGCTGCCCTCCTTCGTATTTTCTCTAGCTTTGCAATATCCTAGTATTCCAAATAAGGTTGCACCATAGTTTTATACAATTTTATACAAAGGCATTACAGTACTGGCTGTTTTATTTTCAATCAATGGAGGGTTAGGGGGAAAAGGCAAAGTTACTCTGTATTAACCAATCTGTTACAGTTAAATTGAATTTCATATAGATGGTTATTTCCAGAACGAATATTATTCAACTACCAAGGCAGAAGGCATAAAATTGATTCTATATTTAAAGTAAAAGAATTCCAGGAAAGGTTTGGAGAAAACTTGGGATGGCAAGGAGAAGAAGAGGAGAGTGAAAATGAGGAAGAAACAAATGACCCAAAAGCAGAAGAAGCTAAAAAGAAAGGATGTGCTAAAGGAAAAAAAAGAACAAACTTCACCCCCTCACAAATACAAGATACCAATACAGAGAAAAGACAAGAAGAAATGTAGATAAAGATGGAGACAATGAATAAACTCAAGATACTCTCGGCCAACGTGAATGGACTTAATAGCCCCCCCAAAAGAAATAGAACACTTCACCAAATAAACAAACTTAAACCAGATATATCTTGTATACAAGAAACTCACATTAAGAAAGAGGATACAAAGAGGATCCGCAATCCGTCTCCAACAAGTATTCCCTTGGAATTGGTGGCTTTGCAGGAATGGAGCGGGCCAACTCTGACTCTATTAGACACTGTTCTCAAGACTCCCTTCTCCATCTTGGCAAATGGCAGCAGTTATGTTGGGATGCGCAGCATTGCCTGGGTAGTTCGTGTTCGTTCTCTCTCTCTGTATATACACACAGACACACTCAGTGTTCTTAAAAGTCCTGAGCCTCTAATCCAAGCAGGATTTCCAACTGGGAATTAATTAAGAGCAATAAAGAAGAATCCAAATGAGATGTGACAAGGTTTGTCATAAAAGTGAAAAACGGATGGCCACTCTCAGACCACCAAGGGAGTTAGTCACCTGTAGGCTCTGCCACAACAGGGTGGTATAGATCATGATAAAGCCAAGGTCCTTGGATGCTGGATGCCTACAGGTCACCGGACGGGATGCAGCTAAGCCGTGGCCATGCAGCAGGTAGGCTGAGATGCATTTCCCTCCAGCACCAGAAGCTCCTTTTCTTGCTGCATCCCACCCCCTCACTCCCTGCCTTGATGACGGGACCCGGATGGCCCGCAGGAAGCCACAAACACAATGGCATCTGTGAAATGCCTCCACCTTCAGCTCTGTTCTTCCCATCCACCCCTAAACCCCGTGTCAAGGTATGGGGAGGCCCTGAATTGCCAATACAAAGAAGTCCAAACGACACAAGTGTGGAACATCGGATGGCAAATCCCACTCACCTCTTCAGTTGCTGACTTGCCACCTTGGACACCCTCTGCTTCCCTTTCAACCGTCCCCCTCCATGAACATCTTCTTCAGCTGTAGGTCTTCCTGCTTCTTCCAGCTGGAGGAATGGGGAAAGTCTAAATGAAGCATCAGGGGCTTTAAAACTGGCAGATTTGCTCTAGGCACTCGCTAGGGTCCTACCCTGGCCACTCCAGGCGACCAGCACTGGGACAGCCTTGCCTGCCTCTGAATGAGATACACACACACACACCCCGCGCCTTGCAGAGTTTTCCTGTTCAGCTCCTGTGAAGAGCACAGGGGGTTAATGATTGAAGATTGGAGTTCTTGTAATCAATGGAGTTCTCTAGCTATATTGATTTGGATAACCTGCTTATTTTGCAGCTAAAGGTTTGGTTTTGTGTGTGTGTGTGAGTGTGTGTTTAGCCCATTCAGAACAAAGATGCCCTGGGGGTCCATTGAGCAAATAAGCATTTAAGGCCACTTTGTTGATGAGAAGTACTTAATTATCATTACTACACAAACTCTTTGTTTATAGGGAGTGTCCTAATTAGCATAATATCTAAGCGGCTTCTGCATATTTTCTCTGAATAGAATGCTGTTAGTAATCGCTTCTAAGTGCTTGTCTCTCTCGAATAATAAAGTAGGGTTTGCCTCCAGGGTTATCCAAGACATGGAAGCATTTCCCAACAAAAACAAACAATTTCTGATCTTCTCTCAAGGGGGGGGGGGAAATGAGATATCAAACCAAATGATGTCATGTGTGTCTAATATTACTTGGAAGTTCCCAAACACAAACAGGAGAGGCCAGAAACCCACCAAGTGAAGACAGGGGTTGGTAGCAGGCAGGCCAGTCTTCGCCCCTTGGGTGGCCTTGGCCTTGCGGGGCAGCCCACTCTGCCCACGAGTCAGACAAGGCGTCTCCACTGGTCTAAGCCAGAGCACCGAACCCCAGGGGGCAAAGGATCCCAGAATCCTCTGGTGTGCTAGTGGGGGGAATGTGACAGGCCTCTTGGTGAGCTGCAGTTTAGCACTTTCACAACAACAACAACAACAACAACCACCCCGATAAACTTTGTTCTGTTGAAGGATTGTGACTTTTCAGTCCATCATCCTGGGAGGGTGGAATATTCACTGACTTAAAGGCATAATTCCTGGGTTTCCTGACACCTTATAAAAACACCAGTTGGGTGGCTTTGTTAGTCTGCAACAGCAAAATAAGAAGAAGAAGAAGAAGGAGAAGGAGAAGGAGAAGGAAGAAGAAGAAGGAGAAGGAAGAAGAAGAAGAAGAAGGAAGAAGAAGAAGAAGAAGAGATTGGATTTATACCCCGCTCTTCACTTGGAGTCTCAGAGCGGCTTACAAACTCCTCTCCCTTCCCCTCCCCGCAACAGACACCCTGTGAGGTGGGTGGGGCTGAGCGAACTCTGACACAAACGACTCTTTTTCAAGGACAGCTGTGCCAGAGCTTGGGACTGACCCAAGGTCACATCAGCAGGTGCAAGTGGAGGAGTGGGGGAATCAAACCCGGTTCTCCCAGATTAGAGTCCGCACACTTAACCACTACACCAAACCCAGTAGCACCACAAATTCTGTGCTGGTCCAATGATGTGACAAAGTTCCAAAGGAAGGAGAAACAGAGTCTTTTCTTGTGAAAACAAGGGCAGGGTGTCCAGTGCGGCAAGAAAATGTCCCTTGGTGGCCATGAAAGATGCAGCCATCATGGCCCCCACCCTAAGCTCCAAGATATACAGACGTGGCACTCTCCTTGTTCACATGTCCCATGCAGTTCTATGCACCTTCCCTGGGAGGTGCCCAATGGAGTGCAGATGGAGCTACATTTTTGGGTAAACATGCCCTGGTCAGGTGACCACATGCAAAATCACTGGAGAGCTCCTTTATTTGGCAGAGTTCAGTTTTTTTAAAATTAAAAGGATGTGAAGGAAATGAGACCTACCGTGGTTTGCTTCTATGTAATCTCCAAGAAGGGAAATCGATGTCCTGAGAAACAAACAAACAAACAGGATCCCTCTCAGCCTGTGTGCAGGATTATGCTCCAGATCTGCAATACTAAAAGCCTCACTTGGAATTAAGTAAATCCCTTTGAAATTAATTGGTCTTACTTGCAAGTAAATAGGATGGAAATCAGGCTCCTCTGACAGGTGCTGATAGTCAAGTGATCCACCCAAGTCCACTGAAAACCTGTGAAAAACAATCGGAGGTAGCAGACAAGCACCCAGAGGCCGCAGAGGGCTGCATTGGAGAGAGCTGCTTGCCAATGCAAAGAACTCAAGTTGTCTGGCCAAAGTATGATGGTCTTGGCCTGTGATCAAAATGGGAGGATGCAAAATAAATGCACATTCTATCAAAGGGGGACCCCAAGTGGGTCTTACAGCACCTTCCCCTCCTCCATTTTAGCCTTAAAACAATCCAAACAAAAAAATCTCAAAACAATCCAACCAGGCCCACCCTGGGACCCCCCATAATTGAGTGTGGATGTTAATTCAGGCACACTTTATTGGCTGAGAAAGATCCGCCCCGTAACAGGAAGTATGAAGTGGAGGCAGCAGATGCCAGGGGTCAATCCCTACACTTTGGGTCCCCCCCCCCAATCCGGTCCCACTCCAAGCAGAGAATACGTGGCTGTAGCGGCTAGAAAGCCAGCAGGCCTTGGCCAAAGGCCCCTGCCTATGACTGCAGGCCTGAAGCAGGTTCTGTGGGAAGAGGGGGGTGGGCAGAGGGAAGCTGAACTCCCTCGGGTATGGGGGCATATCCTGGAATTATATGGGGCACACAACCCATCCTGAAATCCTCTAAGTCTGTATCCAAGCTACAAACGTACGTGTCTTTTAAAAATATCTAGATAGTTCTCCCTTCCCCCCCCCAATGACAACAACCCAGAGTGGGCAATGACATTCTCCCCCCCTCCGTTTCCTCATCACAACAACCCTGTGCGGTTGGTCGGCTGTGGGTGAGTGACTGGCCTGCGCTCTCCCAGCAAGCTGCCGTGGCAGAGCCGGTATTTGAACCTGGGTCTCCCCAATCCTAGCCTGACACTCCAACCACTCCAGCTGTCCAGGCAGTTTGCTTGAGGTTTGGAGGATTCTCCCTACAGTTCTCAGCATTCCTTGAGAGAGAACAGTTATTAACCCTAAGTGTGTGTGTGTGTGTGTGTGTGTGTCTGTTTTCACAACCTCCAGGAGCAGGGACACAACAGCCTCCTGCACTCAGTTCCAGGAGCAAAGATAAAGAGGGAGTGGCCCCCACCCCATCTCCTCCCCTTATGTGATACTGGCCCAGTGAATCCCACTCTTCCTTTCCCACCCCCCCACCCCGCGCCCATCTCTGTCCACGCCCATCTCTGTCTGCCTCGCCTTCCCCTCTGTTGGGTGCAGACCAGTGTTCCCTCCAAGCTGAGTTAGTGTGAGCTAGCTCACAGTTTTTTAGCCTCCGGCTCATATATTTTTGTCTTGGCTCAGGAAGAGTGGCTCCGGGGCAAACTAATTTATGCAAGTAGCCAAAGTCGCTCGCTCACAACTTTAATGCCAGGAGCTCACAAAGTAGATTTTTTGCTCACAAGACTCCACAGCTTAGAGGGAGCATCGCTCCAGACCCCCGGCAGCCAGAGTCTCTTAGGAAGACAGAAGATCTCTCTGACTCTACTTCCATCCCAAATTCCCAGGTGTACTTTTCACGTCATATAAACGAACACTGCAGCCAGGAGGCTGAAGCTGTCGGCACTGGAGACTCTGTGTGTGTGTGTGGGGGGGCATGAATCAAAGAACAGCCCATGTGATGGAGCGCTGGACGAGGATCTGAGAGACCCAGGTTCAAATCACCAACCATCAATGACCTTGGCATGGGCACCTCATATGCCTCGCAAGGTTGTTGTTAGGACAGCATGGAAGGTGGGAGAACAGTGCAGTCTTCCCCTCTGGAGATCTGAAGAGGATGGGTGCAGTAAAAGGGTAATGAATGAAACTGGGGTTGGGTGTCATCAGTTCTGTATTGCATTATCCAAGCCTCCAAATGCATCTGTCTTGGTTATGAACAGGTGCTTTGAGTCTGTGGTCAGGTGGCTAAGGCAGGAAAAAAACTGAAGCAGAATCTATACAAGACTCTAGGTAATGATGCTGGTTGGAAAGACTGATATTCTAGGGGGATTGAATCTGCGTGTCCTAGACAGAGTGCCATTGCTTTTTCTGAGCAGGTCAAGAGTTTATGGGTGCTCATGCGGCCAATGTGCCCACCTTGAGCCATGCTGCTGCTGTAACCACATGGTTGGATTACTGCAAGGCACTCTATGTGAGGCTGTCCTTGAATACAACCTGGGAATTGGAACCAGTCCAGAATGTGGCGGCATGGCTATAGTTAGGAGCTAGCCACCAGGAACACCTGCTGCCCATTTGGAAACAGCTTCATTGACTGCCAGTCTGTTTCTGAGCTCAATTCAGGGTGCTGGTGATGACCCTTTGTTGGGTTTAGCAAGTTGAACAACCCTTCAGTAATTATAAAGTTAACTTTTGTTAGTCAACAGGAAGTCACATCTGTTTACTGTAACCAATCTGTTATCAAGTGAGAACAGCCCACTTCTAGTGTTGTCTTCTAGCTATAAACATGTAGGATTTATAGTCTGTTGTTATAAATCCCGTTTACCTTTTCCTTGTTAGTTCAAGTAAAGTAATTATTATTTTCAAACATACACATGAACTCTTTCATTGCTCTGCTGATTTAATCTCTGCTAAAGTATATTTTTCTAAGAATCCCTTTCAGGTTATGGGATCCCAGACCCACTGCCTCAGCACTGAAAAATGCAGAGAAAACCTGTTTGTGTGTTTGTGTTTGATTATTTTCTAAGCAGTATTGAGAATAGCGCAGGCAACATTCTTTTAAGAACTCATTACCTTTTGCAACAGTTTTGCTTCACCCTCGCATTTGGATCTATTGGAGCAGGGGAAAGCCTCTTTTCTTCCCTAGAGTCTGCCTTGCCTTGTCACAGACAGAACAGGGAGAGAAAGGTGAGTTCTCTGATCTTCCCTGGTATTTCGTGCTGAGAGGAGCTGGCCACTGGAGAGGAGGGAGGTAGTCCTCCTCTCAACCCCACCCCTGCCTGCTGGAGCAGATGTCCCACAACTCGGGTGACGAACAGACAAGACCTCAACGGAGGACTGGTAACATAGAAATGACCTCACTGCCACCCAAATATGAACATTCCACCCTTAAATAATAAGAACTGCAGATGGGGGACAACAAGACTGAAATCTGTCTTAAAAACTCACTCAGCCTTGGACTCTTCTGATAAGGAGCCCCCAACAGACCAAGCTGACAAAGAAAAAATTGATAAAAAAGAGCAGGTGCTCATGATTGGAAAGCTGTAAATAGACTGGCTAGATATCTGAAAGGAATTTTGGGTTACAAACTTAAAATCTTAGCCAGTGATGACCCAAGACCGATCGGATTCATGGATGCCAACCAAGACACGATGGCAAATCTATAAGTGGATACTTGTTCTTTTACGGAAACAGTTTGATTGAACGGACTAGTCAAAAACAAACAATCGTAGCTCTTTCTACAGTGGAAGCAGAGAGTGTATCAGCAGCAATCGCCTGTAATGAGCTCAATTAATCTACTAACGGACTTTGGGATAGATGAGCCTAAACCAATAATACTGTTTGAGGACAATCATGCTTGCATCACTATCTGCAATGGTGAGAGCACCAAATCTAAAAGTAAGACCATCGCTCTCAGATGTCAGTTTGTGTGAGATATGCAAAACCAAGGACTCATTGAACTTCCTTTTTAAATTCTTTTCAAACATACACATGGACACTTTTTCATCACTCTGCTGATTTAATATTTGCTAATGAATATTTTTCTAGGGAAACCTGTCACCCTTAAAGCCCTTCATGACCTGGGCCCACCTATCAGAAGGACCCACTCCCCCTGTACCCCTTGTGTGCCAGCAGTGGTCATCAGGCTGCCACCGACGGTCCTCCACCCCAGCTCAAGTATGATAACTAATCTAGAGGCCCCTCACTGAAAACCCACACCCAGAGTTTGTCTTCTTTGCAAGGGAATCAACATGTCTTTGAACTGAAAGGAAAGTCAGTAATGGGCAGTGTACATTTCACCTTGTCATATTTCAGTGGAAACAACAAACTGCCAGATCTTTTACAAAAGTGTGTTTGGATTAGATTCATGCTTCACCCATCGTACTTTGAGCGGCTCCCATCTGGTTTCCAGGAAGTCTCCTATCCAGGCACTGCTCAGGGTCAGGCCTCCTTACTCTAAGAACATAAGAACATAAGAGATGCTAATGGTTGGGTCAGGCCAAAGGCCCATCCAGTCCAACACTCTAGTGTCACACAGGGGCCAGAAATACCAGGTGCCCTCAGGAGGTCCACCAGTGGGGCCAGGACACTGGAAGCCCTCCCACTGTTGACCCCCCCCCCCCAAGCACCAAGATGACAGAGCATCACTTGCCCCAGAGCCCCTAGCTATACCTTGTGGCTAATAGCCACTGATGGACCTCTGCTCCATATGCTTATCTAATTCCCTTTTGAAGCCGTCCATGCTTGTAGCCGCCACCACTTCCTGTGGCAGTGAATTCCAAGTGTTAATCACTCTTTGGGTGAAGAAGTAAATGAATCATATAATTCTCTTTAGCAAAAGAATCATATAATTCTCTGGCAGATTTATGGCTGAACTTTTTTTGAAACCCTGTCCTTTTTGTGCAGACTTTGTTGCCCATTTACATTCCACCCTGAAACGTTGCTCAGCTGGAGCAGCTGGTGTGGCCCTGGTGACTCTGATACAAATGCGCATTTCAGGCATCCCAGATGTTGGTCTTACTTGCTTCCCAGTACAGAAGAAGCTGCTCCATAAACCCCAGGGACAGCTCTTCCAAAAGCCGGGATGTGGAGCTACCCAGTTGTGGTGAGCACATCCACACATTCTGGGAGCTGCTGGGTGAGTGCATGTTGGAGTTAACAGGTTGCTTACATTTCAGCCATAATGGAGTTAACTGTTGTTGTTGTTAAGCAGGATGTTATGTAGCGTAAACTGTAACTACTTAGAGTAGAGATTAGTTTGTCCAGGAAAATTAGTGGGAGTTGTTTAACCTGTTTAAGTGACCTATAACCCTTCTATTGGTCAGTTAGCATCTTGTTTGTAGAAAATGCTTTGATATTGCACAGTTCACAACTTTTATAGCTCTTTGTCCTGAGCCAGAAGAGGAAGAGTAACTGTTGCTATTCCTGTAGCTATGTAACTTATAGGATGTAGTTAGCAGCTAGGATGCATTCTTTGTTCATTTCTCCCCAGAAATTCCCCTGCCCTTTCATCTTTTTTTAGAAAAGTAATCTGTTTATAACCAAATATACAGTATATGGGTCTTGCTTATGCACCTAGTAATATTTAAAGGCTCAAAAGTCCAACAGGGCACCATGTGTGGGAATTGGAAATGCTCTGGCCAGTTCCCAGGCTCCTCTCCTAACTGCTGGTGGCAGCTTCAATCACGGAGGAAACAGAAACATTTCCAGGGTTTCCATTTCCAACCACATTCCCCAATTGACAAGATGTCCGAAAACGAGGGCCACCCCTCCCAACCTCTACCACTTCCTTTACAAGCAACTGGGCCCCACTATGAATTGGCAATATGGCACTGCGGCTGGGGGGGGGGAGTTTTCTCTCATGTCATCTTTTACCTAGTTGCTATGAGCCCCAGTCGGAACAGAACAGAGGCAGCTCAGCCTGTCTTGAGGAAGGTGTGTGGCAACCCTTCTTTCAGGCGTCTGAAAGATCCACACTTGAAAGGGCAGCTGGAGCTCTCCCCAACCCACAATTCAGCCCCTGAAGTGGGGCAGCCTTGCCCCGCAGAGGGACCAAGGAAGCCCTGCAGCCCACCCCCTGGAGACTGGCGGGCGAGGCCGGGTCCCCCCCCTCCTCAGAGTCTGTGTCCTGCTGACCTTTGGCTCTCCCCAGAGGTGTGGTGTGGGGAGCAGCAGGGGTAACCGGAGGCATAACCTCCTGCACGAGAAGGGTGTCCTACTGTTGGAATTGGAAGTTGCTTACACTTCAGCCATTACAGAGTTAAATGTTGTTTGTTAGGAAACAGGATGTTACGTTACATAATGTATTCAAGGGCGGGAAAGTTTGTGGGAGTTGTTTATCCTAATGAAGTGACCTGTAGCCTTTGTATTGGTCAGCTAACATCTCGTTTGTAGGAATGCTTTGATCTAGCATTAATGTATTCCCAAGGTTTATGGCCCTTTGTGTGAACCAAAGAGGTAGTTCTCTTCTAGAAGCCAAGAGAGACAGAAAGATGTAGCTGTTAGCATATATTACTGAGAGTAACTGCAAGTATGTAACTTTTTATTTTATTTATTTTATCCAAAGTACCACACCCATGTTTTATTTTGTTTTTATAGTAAAGATATTTTTCTTTTACTAAGTGTGGCTCTTGTGTTTGCAATACAACCATCGACCCTGAATTAAGAATCCCAACACTCCCAGCTCCAGGCTTTACCTCCTTCAGGAGCAAAATACACAGATTAACACAGAAATTCAGGAAACAAGTTCCTCTGATAACAGGTAATTTTCTCTTTTACCTTCTTTAACAGAAAAAAATAACTTTGTGGGCATGAGCAGAGGAGCCCCGTGGCCCTTCCCGGGGGCGGGGGGGAGGCTTTCGTGACCCCCCTATCCCCCCCCCCCCGCCACCGGCGTCTAGACCCCGCGGGGTAGCCCAGGCCAAGGTAGTGCCTGGCGGAGGAGGGCCCACCTCGCTGACAGGCCCCCCCTCGCGCCGCAGCCGCCGCAGCTCGTCGGTATCGAGCGGATCGATCGGTGCTGCCGGGCTTTGCATCCAGCTCCCCGGCTGCTGCTAGTCCAACGCCAGCGGCTCCCGAGGCGCTGCGGGCCCGGCCAGGGAGCGCCCCCCGCCGCCGCCGCCGCCGCCGCCCCGTGTCCTTCCTCGCCCGCGGCT
>NW_015171562.1:42993-43726 GCF_001447785.1 Gekko japonicus | reverse complement strand
CGGGTCTCTGGGCGGGCCTCCGGGGCGCCCCCCTCCAGGCGCTGGTCCTCCGCGGGCGAAGTCTGGCGCCCTTCTCTGCCTCCGGCTTCCCGCGCAGTCGGGCCAGAAGCCTCCGCTTCGCCTCGGGTTTCGGAGGGCTTCGCTGAGCGCCGGTCTCAATGTCCTTTTCCGAAGAGCGGCTTCCCGGGGTGGCACCGCTCCGTGTGGAGTTCCAAGTCTGTTTTCAACGGTTGTACTTTAGGAGGGACTGACTGACATGTCAATCGGAAAGGGTTGCTTGACAGGGGGAAAAAGTCATTTTCAAAGGACACGGTCTCCAGAGGAGGCCCCTGGAACGCGGGGGGCGGGGGCGGCGGGGGGGTGCCCGCCGGGATCCTTTAAAAAAACAAACCCCGTTCTTATCTATGAGAAGGATCTCCGGAGACCCGAATCTCTTTCCTGTGGGGCTGTTGAGGCTCTCGGCCCGCTGGGAAGAAGCTTCGGACAGAAGTCTCCGCGCCTTCCTCTCCAAACAGTCCCACTAAGGGCAGCAAGGCGGCAGCTTCCAGGTTAATCCGGAGGCGGCGGCGGCGGCGTCTACACGCCCCGCTCCCCCGCCCCCCCAGGACTGTCCTGCCGGGACTTCTTTCCCACCATGGGGGGAGGAACGGGGGGAGACCCGCGGAGGCTCTCCAGAGTTTTCTGCAATGCCTGAACCGATTAAAAGGCCCCTCCCTCCCTCCCTCCGTTCCTC
>NW_015171562.1:41629-42880 GCF_001447785.1 Gekko japonicus | reverse complement strand
CTGGCCCAGCCCCAGCCCCCCTCCCTCCGGGAAATTGGAAAGTCTACACCCTTGCCCGAGAGGAGCCTCTGCTCCCTCGCTGTCGTGGGGAGCACCAGAAGTTGCACGGAAATAATGAGCCAGACCTCTTTCTACGCGCTTGGCCACGGGCTACCCGCCGCGTTCCTGTAATTCGATACCGGCGGTGGGAGCCCGCTCAGGACCAACACCCCCATATATAGGGGGTGGTGTCAGGACCCGGGTCACCGAAGGAGGAGCGGCAAAACCCGCCCCTCGAGCCACGGGAACGGCAAGCCCCGTTTTCCTGGGTCCCAAGAAGGCGGTTTTCCGTCCCCCTTGAAAAGCTCAGGACAGCGGAGCAGGACCTCCCGGATCCTCCCGGACCTCCGGCTGCCTTTGCCAAACTTCAGGTCGGACCAGGGCTCAGCGCAGGCTCCGGCGGCACTGCCGGGCCCACCCCGCCCTCGCTCCCGGCGAGGCCTGCGTCCTCCCGCCCAGAGGAGAACCCTAACCCTAACCCTTCATGCTTGCGCTGGCAAAAATCCCCAGAAACGACTTTTTCTTTCAAAGGGCGAATTTCACGGCAGACGTTTTAAAACTAGGCCTCTCCAGGCGCCCGGTGCCTGCTCCAGGCTGATAGGAGCCAGTCTGGTCACGGTGTTGTGGTTCAGTGTGCGGGCTCTGATCTGGGAGAACCGGGTTTGATTCCCCGCTCCTCCTCCACTTGCACCTGGCTGGATGACCTTGGGCAAGCCATAGTTCTCTCAGAGCTGTCCTTGGAAAAACAAGAGCCGTTTCTGCCAGAGCTCTCTCAGCCCCCCACATACCTCACAGGGGGTGTCTGTCTGTTGTGCGGAGGGGAAGGGGAAGGGAGTTTGTCAGCCGCTCTGAGACTCTCTCGGGCAATGAAGGGCGGGCTATGAATCCAATCTCCTCCTCTTCTTACCGGCACACCCAACGGGGCAAAGGCTGTGCGCCCTTGTCAGCAGGTGGGGGTGCACTTGCCAACTAGATGTTGCCAGTTCACACAGTAAAATCCAGTTGGAAAGTGCACTGAAAGTGGGTTGTAACGGAATTCTGTCGGGCGTGTGATCGCAGCCTCTGTGCCTGCCCTGCAAGCGTGCCTTGTGTGTGTGTGTTGAGTGTGTGTGTGTGTGTGTGTGTTAGTGTTAAGCCCGCCGCGCGCTTTGGGGCGGCTGGAGTCTGGAGTTACTGTCTTCGGGCTCTCCCCTGGGCGCAGAAGAAGAGCGG
>NW_015171562.1:31069-41616 GCF_001447785.1 Gekko japonicus | reverse complement strand
AGAGCGGTGTTAGGACTAATCTTACCAATAAACATCTCCATAAATATTGCAAAAGATTTAACACGTAACATGAAGTCTATTTTTATTAATATGTATATATATTAAAGAAATCTAGTCATAGCGCCCCAAACACAGTTTTTTTTCGCGCGCCCCCAAACTCACAATGAAGGAGGGCAAGCCCTAGAGCCAAGAGTGAGTGGGGGGGGCACCTTCCAGAGTCCAACAGCGCCTGGTTCAAGGTCTCCGCTGTCCTGTGCCCCCCCACGTCCCTCAGATGCAGCCCTCGCTTCCCTCGGAACCAGTTTCCGGCCCGGGCGGGATTGTTGCCAGCCGCATAAAGTGAATAGAGAACACCTGTCCATCCCATAATTTAGCTGGAAACGTTCAGCACTGTCCAAAGGTCCCCCCCCCCCAGTTGTGTGAAAATCAACTGCTTTGGTCTCAACCTAACGCTCAACCTTTCCCTGGATCGGGGCCCTGTTCGTCGAGGCTCTCTCTCTCTTCTCGCACTGCACACTTGCGTCGGCTTGCTTAGGTATAGTCTAAACCCTTTCCCCTCTCCTTTTTTTTTTTTGTGGGGGGGCTATATCGCAAATGTTGCCAAATCGTGGCCGCCGCGGCTCCCTTCTCCGATCACCTCTTCCCCTCCGCGTTTGCCTGTTGTTGGGTCGCAGCGCCGCGTTTGGAGGAGCCTGGCTGTTTCTTCACCGGAGGAGAGTCTAATGATGGGTATTTGTTGGGTTTTGAAATAGAAAAATTGGTAATTTAGCAGAGATAAAATAGTTTAGCAGTGCCAGAGTAAAATAATTCAGACTCAGAGTCTACGTGTGATTAAAATAGAAACTAACGGAGCTAAATCTCCTACATCCTTACACTACAAAAGAGAAGACTAGAAGAGACTCATGGCTTCTCTTTCCTTCTCCTTGAGAACAGGCAAACAAAGACGGGAAGAAGAGCCATAAAATGCACAAACACCTTGACACTTTACTTCCAATGAAACTCCTAGATCAGGGAGAATTTCCCCGGGCTTCCAGCATCTAAACTAGCATTGGTTACATGAGAAACGTGTGATTTCCTGTGAGCAACACAAACAAACATTGAACCCCAGAGACACTGAGTGGAATTTAACTTGTAATACCCAACAGGATTCTACACCTTCCTTCCCCTTCCACCAGGATCTACGGGGAAACGATCGGTTGGAAGGCCGGAGGCGTTTGCGGGGCTCGGTCGGGGCGGAGGAAGCCGGCGGCCGCGTCCTGTCCCTGCTGTGTCCCGCGGCTCAGACCGGGAAAGGCGCTCGCTCTCGACGCCGCGCGTCTTTTGTGCGGGAGGCCCCGGCGACCCCGGAGGGAGCGGGGAAGCGCCGGAGCCGGGCCTCTTCGGGTGGGCTTTTCCCTGCACGGTGGCGCCCGGCCGGGAGAGCGTCGACCGCCGCTGGACCGCCCGGGCAAGCGAGGCAAGAGCGGAAAGGCCCTCGAGCCGACAAAGAGGGGCGGCCCCCCAGTCTCGCGCTTATCGAGTTCGGGAGAGTCGGTCTTTGCGGCCCAGTCAGCGGGGCCTCTTCGCACCGCTCGGACTCCCTGGCGCTCTTTGGGCCACGACCCGGTCTTGAGATTCCAACCCCCCCCCATTTCTGGCCTTCTTAGCCGCGCGTTGAGCCCCATTAAGCTGAGCAGAGACTGGAAAGCGCCGAAGGAACCGGCGGGGGGCGGGGGGGGGGTCTCTTTGTCCGGGGCCATAAATAAGGCTCTGATCGCGCCCTTTAATTCATGCCGGATGGCTCCAGTCTCAGCAGATGCAAAAGTTTCTCTCGAGCCCCGTTTTCCCTCCTCAATCAGTGGCATCATTAATCCGAGCTATCAATAACCCCCTGTCGTTTGGAGCCGAGTTCCACAGTATTGATCCGCGCGCTTCTTCATCTCTGCCAAGGAAGACGCGGAATAATTTTCGCATTACAGTCACTTGGATTTGCTTTTAATTCATATTTAAAGCTGCAACCGACTCTGCGGGGCTTTCTGCGAAAAGACTGGAGGCGCCTAATTAATAATAAGTTAGGAACGAAGGAAGGCACCAGCCGATTAATAATTAATACCGACGTCGATGTCTCTTTGAATGTTGCTCCTTTAAAAACGGAGGCTCCCCAGCCCCTAACTGGAGGCCTGCAACTGATAGGGAGGTGATTTAAGATAGCGATTTCCCCCTGAAATACAATGCTAAATTATTTACAGTGTTTTGCTCGCTTCCATAAGTTCCTTCATTATCCAGCGCCGCACTTGGCCCGTGGAGGGGGCGGGGTGGGGGCGAAGTAAGTAGCCACTCTCAGTGGCCAGGTCTGCCTGAGAGAGGGCGGCGGCAGGGCCTCCTCGTGCCCCTCGAGCCAGCCGCAGAACTCAGTCCCGCCTTGCCCCTCGGGGCTTCCCCGCCGCAGGGGAGTTTGCCCAGCCAGGCGCGGGGCACCTTCACTCTGGCAAAGGACTGGCCTCAGCAGGAGGAGAAGGAGGAGGAGGCGGCGTCTGGCGGGGGGCGCTCAGACCAGCTACACCACGCAGGGGGGCCGCAAGGGCCGGGCGGGCGTCTTTGTCAGACGGGGAGGTCGGTGGCGGCAGCTCCCCGTTTTCGTGGCAGCCGATCCTAAAGCGGGCAGCCCCGGAGCGCGAAGGGCCGCCTCCTCCCCCTCCCCCAGGGGCCGGGGCTGGGGGGGGCTGTCTCCCCCCATTTTCCCCCAGCCAGCCGCGCCAGCGCTCCGGAGTGAGCCGGTCTGAGTATTGCCCGCGGGGCGGGGAGCCGAGACCGAAGCGGCGCAGGTGGAGGGCCGGGCGGTATTAACTCGCCGCCACTGCTGGGCAGGGCAGGGAGCGAACGAACGAACGAGGGAGAGGCTGGGGAAGCAGAGGGAACCGGAGGAGGCCATCGTCGTGTCTCGCACGCAACGCGCGGGTCTACTTTGAACGACCCGAGGCTTCCCCAAGAGCGGGTCTCTTCTTCTACTGGATTTTCCTTTTATAGGCTCTCCAGAAAGTTGCCAAAGGGGGGAGGGCTCCTGCCCTCCCCCGCCCTCGTAACGACCTGCTGTAGACAGATTCATTGTGACACACATTTTCTGGAACGAGGACCCATCTCTTCAGCTGCCTTATACAGCAGGGACAGAGAGACGGACTCTAATCTAATCACCCGCTCTTAATTTCTCACCCAAGCGTGAAAGAAGCACACCATCGCTCTTCAGGCAGCACCGAGTATTTTATTTCTCATGAATTCGAATCCAGTGTTGGGTGATAGTGAGATATTGAAAAAACTGGTATTTAGCAGAGATAAAATAGTCCAGCAGAGCCAGAGTAAAATAATCCAGACTGAGAGTCCACGTGTGATTAAAATATAAAGTTTTTACTGAATTCTAGCATGGGAAGGGTAACTGGGATGAAAACAACAACAGAGCATAATCGGCTACATCCTCACTCTACGAAGACAAAACTAGAAGAGAGAGAGGGTATGGCTGCTCTTCTTCTTCTTCAGAACACCAAACAAAGACGGGAAGAGAAGGCATAAAATGCTAATACACCTGGACACTTTAGTCCCAATCAAACTCCTGGATCAGGGAGGAAATTCCCGGGCATCCTACGGCTCAAGAACATTGGTTACATGAGAAACATGTGACTTCCTGTGAGTAACGTAAACAAACAACTAACCCCAGACATGTACTGGAGTGTTTTCAACTTGGAATACCCAACAGCCAGCAAGTTCTGGACTACCTTTTTTTAGACGTCAAGGTCTGCTTTGTTGAAATATGGCGACTTACAGGTCAGCAGCAGAGAGTGGCGTTGGGGACAGAAACCCCCAAACACACACCCTGGCTGGGCCATTTATATTTCTCCTCTTGCACAAAGACACCGTGGGTACATTGGAGGAGGCACGGTGAACGAAGCCCTGGCCATATCCCCTTGCAGCGGTATGCCTGAAGTAAGAGCTCCTCCCTCTGTGGCTGAAACAACCACCTCTTCCTTTAAAAGTAGGTATTCCCTTGAGATGTGGACAGGGGTGTGTGTGTGTGTGCGTGCGCGCATGGGTTTGCTTGCCTGCCTGTGGCGAGGATGCCCTCTGTAGAGACTGAAAAGAGAAGACGGGTGAGTCGTGTGGCCAGGATTACTGGACCAGGAAAGGAGCCCCTCAGCTGAATTCCGGATAGGAGGGGAATGATGCTGTGATTTCTCAGCAGTAACACGAACCAGCTGGAGGCCGTAGTATCAGGTGTGCCCTTTTGGGCTGATACTTTGAAAATACAGCTAAGTTATCCTACAGCAATGGTTGGGAGATGGAGAAAAGGCAATTGCCAAGACACTAATAAGGGAGCTCTTTAGGCCTTTCCCTGGCCTTTTCTTTTATTAAAGATATATATTTAAAAACTGCATAGATGCCAAAAGGTAGACACAAAATCTTTTCAAACATGAAAGCAAATAAAAATTAATCATAGATCTGGCAGAACAACAATTCTCAGCATGTCAGTTATTGAACAGACACTGGAAAGAAACTTGGCTCTGGAGAAACAGCATGAAGGGCCCACCTGCTTTCCAGAGGACGACATTCCAGAGTCTCTACAGTCGCAACATAGAAGGCCATGTTGGAGGCAGCTTTCCCTCCAAGCTGAGTTAGGGTAAGCCAGCTCACAGTTTTTTAGCCTCTGGCTCACACATTTTTGTCTCCGCTCAGGGAGGATGTGGCTCCAGAGCAAACCAATTGATGCAGCAGCCAAATGGCTCACTCACAACTTTAATGCCAGTGGCTCACAAAGTAGAATTTTTGCTCACAAGACTCCACAGCTGACAGGGGGAGTATTGGTTGGAGGTCAGCTTTGCCTTCCCCAAGAGCAAAGCCTCGTTCATGGAGCTTAAGGGCCTGGGCCTGGGCTGTAGGAAGCCTTACAAGTCAAAAGCAGACTCTCTGATTGGATCTAGAGACACAGTGAGAGCCCACGTGCTCTCAAAAGAGGCAATATCTTGATATGTTGAGTCAAACTGACCATTTTGTACTGGTTGTAAGTTCCTGACTACCCTGAAGGCTTAGAGTGCATAGAGTGCATGACACTATTCTAATCTTGAAGTCACCTAAGCAGGAAGGCAGCTGAAGTTTTGTTCTAATAACAGAAGCATTTGATGAACCTATAAGGCACTCTAGTTCACAGTTGTCACTTGAAATTCGGATAGCAATGCTGGTCCCAGTGGGATTTGGAACAGCAGGGCAAACTGTTTTTCCTTACAGAAAAATCTGGAGTGTTCTGAAGTGTATTCACCTTCAGCCCATCTGTCACTGGTCCCTGACATGCTCTCAGGGATCCGCCTGCCTCGTCCAGATTAAAAGAAAAGCAGAAATGCAGCAAGATTTCACCACCGCCCTGATGACACCAAATCCAGACCCCTGAGATGTCTTCCTCTGCAGCCTAGAATAATGTAGATGCATAAGGCTGCGAGAGCTGGACTATAAGGAAGGCCGAGCGCCGAAGAATAGATTCTTTTGAACTATGGTGCTGGAGAAGACTCTTGAGAGTCCCTTGGACTGCAAGGAGATCAAATCAGTCAATCCTAAAAGAAATCAACCCTGACTGTTCCCTGGAAGGCCAGATACTGAAGATGAAGCTCAAATACTTTGGCCACCAAATGAGAAGGGAGCACTCACTGGAGAAGACCCTGATGCTTGGAAAGATTGAAGGTCAAAGAAGACGGGGACGGCAAAGGATGAGATGGTTAGACAGTGTCATCGATGCAACGAACATGAAGTTGAGCCAACTTCAGAGGATGGCGGAAGATCGGAAGGCCTGGCGAGAGCTCGTCCATGGGGTCGCGAAGAGTCGGACTCGACTGTGCGACTGAACAACAAACAACAAAAATAAGGAATGTGAACCAAAATGAGGAATCCCCTCAGATTAACTCCTGGGGAGGAGCAACTGTCTTCCCAATCCATCTTTGGGCCTCTTTCCTCCAGAGAGAAGAGCAGGCTCTCCAGTTTGATCAAACCCAGATTCTGGGATCTGGTAGGTAGCTGTGACTCCTTTTATTATTTTGGTGGATCAAAGCAGCTGGCTGGGCAGAGCCTCCATTCTGTCTCAAAGTGGGGGGAGCTGCACTGGCCCTGTGGCCCGGGCATGAGATGGCTGTGAAAAGAAGCTTCTCAGAGTCTGGATTGCCGCCCTTGAAGGTTTAGAAAAGTCCTTGAAAGTACCAGAAATATCAGACGAAATCTTGGAAAGATGTTCTGAGCAAGCTTTGAAGTACTTCGTATAGCTCTTCCTGTACGTCTGGCAGAAGCAAAAGGAATTCTGCTCAATGCCAACTTCTGCACACATATTTGCTGGACTTCCGGAACTGCTACTGGTCAAAGGGTCTAGCTTTCATTGGCACAGACCTGAATTACTTAGGGGAAAACTTTCAGACCCTGGCCAGAAGCACAGGTGGGATAATGACACTGGTAGGTGCAACCTGTTCCTCCCCCGAGGCCAGTCTAGTTTCATTTTTGCTGTTCCACTTTCAGTTGATCTATTTGCCCCAGTAGTGCAGAGGCTCATGGGAAGATGTTGGGGGTGGGGTGGGGGTCAGTCAAGTCTTGCTTTACCAGAAGCTTGCTCAGAAGAGGCAGAAGGGTGTCACGCGTCTGGGCAAAAGAGGACCAAAGTTAATTTTTGCCTCACCTTGTCTGCCTGATGGGCACGTGGCTGCGGAGTCCCTAGACAGCCCAGAGGACGCCCATGGGAGGGAGGGAGGGAGGAGGCAATCCCGGCACCCCAGGGGCTTTCTTTGTAAGGCCAACTTATTGCATTTCTGGGAGGAAAGGGGGAAGCCCCGTCTCTCCCCCCCCCCTCGGGGCTTGGCCACCCCAGACTCTTGAAGTCCACTTGCCCATGTCAGAGGGGCAGGGGAAGTCGTTCCTCTTCATTTCCCCAAGCCTTTGTTTTCATTTGGTTCTTTCTTTAATAAAATACTTCTACTCCACCTTGCATTGTTTCTTCCTCTGCTACTCAGCTGAGTGTTTTTGTTATGTATGTGTAAACCAATGAATGCTTTTCTTATTCTATTGTATACTTATTGCATAAGCTACCTTGGGAATTATGAGGTTGCACAGAATAGTAAGAGGCTCTTTAGGTCCTCTTCACTTTCTGCCATTAGAGTGGTATCGTCTGCATATCTGAGGCTGTTGATCTTTTCCCCAGCAATCTTAATTCCTGCTTGTGATTCATCCAGGCCGGCATTTTGCATGATGTACTCTGCATATATATTAAATAAGCAAGGTGACAATATACATCCTTGTCGTACTCCTTTTCCTATGCTAAACCAATCAGTTGTTCCATATCCGGTTCTAACTGTCGCTTCTTGACCCTTATACAGGTTTCTCAAGAGACATGTGAGGTGGTCTGGTACTCCCATCTCTTTAAGGACCTGCCATAGTTTGTTGTGATCCACACAGTCAAAAGCTTTAGCATAGTCAATGAAGCAGAAGTAGATGTTTTTCTGGTACTCTCTTGCTTTCTCCATAATCCAGCGAATGTTGGAAATTTGATCTCTAGTTCCTCTACCTCTTCGAAACCCAGCTTGTACTTCTGGCAGTTCTCTATCCACGAACTGTTGAAGCCTAGCTTGTAGGATCTTGAGCATGACCTTGCTAGCATGTGATATGAGTGCAATTGTGCGATAGTTTGAACATTCCTTGGCATTGCCCTTCTTTGGGATTGGAATGTATACTGACCTTTTCCAATCCTGTGGCCACTGTTGCGTTTTCCAAATTTGCTGGCAAATGGAGTGCAGAACTTTAACAGCATCATCTTCTAAGACTTTGAATAGCTCAGCTGGAATACCATCACCTCCACTAGCTTTGTTGTTAGCAATGCTTTCTAAGGCCCATTTAACTTCACATTCCAGGATGTCTGGCTCAAGGTCAGTGATTATACCGTCGTGTTTGTCAAGGACATTGAGGTCTTTCTTGTATAGTTCTTCTGTGTATTCTTGCCATCTTTTCCTAATCTCTTCTGCTTCTGTTAGGTCCCTACCGTTTTTGTCCTTTATCATGGCCAGCTTTGCATGGAACGCTCCCTTGATTTCTCCAATTTTCTTGAAGAGATCTCTAGTCCTTCCCATTCTATTGTTTTCTTCTATTACTTTGCACTGTTCATTCAGGAAGGCCTCCTTATCTCTCCTTGCTGTTCTCTGGAAATCTGCGTTCAGTTGGGTAAATCTTTCCTTTTCGCCTTTGCCTTTCGCTTTCCTTCTTTCCTCTGCTATTTGTAAAGCCTCATCAGAAAGCCACTTTGCTTTCTTACATTTCTTTTTCTTTGGGATGGTGGTGATTGCTGCCTCCTGTACAATGTCACGAACCTCCGTCCATAGTTCTTCAGGCACTCTATCTATCAAATCCAGACCCTTGAATCTATTCTTCACCTCTACTGTATATTCATCAGGGATGCGATCTAGGTCAAACCTGAATGGCCTCGTGGTTTTCCCAATTTTCTTCAGTTTAAGTCTGAATTTTGCAATGAGTAGCTCATGATCTGAACCACAGTCAGCTCCAGGTCTTGTTTTTACTGACTGGATAGAGCTTCTCCATCTTTGACTGCAAATTATATAGTCAATCTGATTTCGGTGTTGCCCATCTGGTGATGTCCATGTGTAGAGTCGCCTCTTAGGTTGTTGGAAAAGGGTGTTCGCTATGACCAGTGTGTTCTCTTGACAAAACTCTGTTAACCTTTGCCCTGCTTCATTTTGCTTTCCAAGGCCAAACTTGTCTGTTATTCCAGTTACCTTTTGACTTCCTACTTTAGCATTCCAGTCCCCTATGATGATGAGGACATCATTTTTTGGTGTTAGTTCTAGGAGGTGTTGTAGGTCTTCATAGAACCGGTCCACTTCAGCCTCTTCTGCATCAGTGGTTGGGGCATACACTTGAATTACTGTGATGTTAAATCTTTCCTTTTCACCTTTGCCTTTCACTTTCCTTCTTTCCTCTGCTATTTGTAAAGCCTCATCAGACAGCCACTTTGCTTTCTTGCATTTCTTTTTCTTTGGGATGGTGGTGATTGCTGCCTCCTGTACAATGTCACGAACCGCCATCCATAGTTCTTCAGGCACTCTATCTAGACCCTTGAATCTATTCTTCACCTCTACTGTACATTCATCAGGGATGTGATCTAGGTCAACACATAGAATTAACACCAAAAAATGATGTCCTCGTCATCATAGGGGACTGGAATGCTAGAGTAGGAAGTCAAAAGGTAACCAGAATAACAGACAAGTTTGGCCTTGGAAAGCAAAATGAAGCCGGGGAAAGGTTAACGGAGTTTTGTCAAGAGAACACACTGGTCATAGCGTACACCCTTTTCCAACAACCTAAGTGGTGACTCTACACATGGACATCACCAGATGGGCAACACGGAAATCAGATTGACTATATAATTTGCAGTCAAAGATGGAGAAGCTCTATCCAGTCAGTAAAAACAAGACCTGGAGCTGACTGTGGTTCGGATCATGAGCTACTCATTGCAAAATTCAGACTTAAACTGAAGAAATTTGGGGAAACCACAAGGCCATTCAGGTTTTACCTAGATCGCATCCCTGATGAATATACAGTAGAGGTGAAGAATAGATTCAAGGGTCTAGAATATCTCACTATCACCCAACAAAGGTTATGGGTGCCCAGATTGCTTCAGTTGCGTCAGAAAGCTAAGCAGAGTGCAGCGGCCAGACTTTGAGTGAAGAAATCATGTGTGCTGGATTTTTCTAAAACAGAATTTTTATTCTTAACTCGCATTGGATTTATGGGATCCAGACAGCATCCTGTTTTCTTCATGAGCTTGTGGGACCAGACACAACACTCACAAGGGCATAAATGGAACATGTGGACCTGCGGGGGCTGAATCCCAGAGAAATCAAACTGCGTCCTGTATCTCATACCAGCTGTGCCGTCAGCTCTCTGACAATCCTAAATCCCACCGAACAGGAGCTGTCAAAAAACGATGCCAGTCAGATATTGAACAGAGGTGTCAGATTTTAGGTGTCGCTGGAGGTCAGATGCTGATGGGGGGGAATTTGGTGAAAAATGGGGGGGCACTCGTCTCCTCCTGGCTGTCTGAAGTGAAAAGGGAAGAAGAAGAAGAGATGGGATCTATACCCCATGGCCCTTCACTACCCAAAGGAGTCTCCGAGCGTCTTACAAACTCCTTCCCCTCCCCCTCCCCACAACAGACAGACACCCTGGGAGGTAGGTGGGGGGGCTGAGAGAGCTCTGACAGAAACGGCTCTTTTTCAAGGACAGCTCTGATCAGCCCAAGGTCATCCAGCCAGGTGCCAATGGAGGAGGAGTGGGGAATCCAACCCGGTTCTCCCAGATTAGAGTCCGCGCCCTCAGCCACCTTTTCACCCTGCTGGAAGGGCGCTGAAGCCAGCAGGGTGAGGAGGAGAGGGGGGGGGCTCCTGCTGCCCCTCTCCAGAACGGACGGAGGAAGGGCAGCGGCTGGTGCATGGTTCCGCCCCCCCCCCATCTCCCCCCCACCCCATTTGCTCGGCTGGCCGGGAAAC
>NW_015171562.1:29529-29833 GCF_001447785.1 Gekko japonicus | reverse complement strand
CCAAGACCTTCATCATGGGATCATTTGTATTTATCTGTTAATTATAAACCATAATTGTCTCTTCTTATCATTTTAATTTGCATAAATTGCATAACTTTAGCATTTAACAGGTTTTGATACTTGGATACAATTATACTTTAAGCATTCTTTCCTGAAATGTTCGTTATTAATTACAGCATTAAAATTAGCAGTTCTGATAATTGACCTTGGTTTTTCCTTGCTTCCTCCTCATCTGGCCGTTGAGGTCATTCATCTAATGATTATGCATGCTTTGTAACTTCTTATTGCTTTTGCGCTAAGTTTT
>NW_015171562.1:24217-29360 GCF_001447785.1 Gekko japonicus | reverse complement strand
TTTTGCGCTAAGTTTTAATTGCACTTTATAGCCTGTCAGCCTTTACGGAGTTTTGGCTGAGAGTAGAACATTCTCTTGATTCTTCAAGGAGCTGTCAACAATAGAGTACGGTAAGTCCACTCTTGTAAGAGATCCTGGGGAGCTGCTGCCAGTCAAGTCAATACTGACCTTGATAGACCAATGGTCTGATTCTCCCCCCCCCCCCCCATTTTGCACTAAAATCAAGTTCAACCTTCTTTTTGTTCCGGGTTTTTCCCCATTCTGCATTACATTACCCCCCTTCAGTGGTCTGCCCGGTTTCAGCCTGCTGTTGCCCCGGGTTATTTGGATGCTGTTTTGCCATGGACTTAAATTACCTTGACTCGAACACTGAAAACATCCAGAGTGGCAGGCAAATGCGGAAAAGACCACTGTTAGCTGCAATCCTGCAGAAGATAACAGAGACACAATGACACCTCTGCTGTTCCATATAAAATGTAGAGCAAGAAGTCCAAGAGGCCTAGGAAGGTCCAGATTTTCAAGTGACCAGCCACGGGTATCACTTCTGCAGGGCTCAGCACTGTGTCTCAAAGCAGCCACCCTGGTTGCTGTGAAAGCAAAGGAAGTGATAATGAGTGAGGTCACAGGATATGAAGACGGGGTCTCCGTCCTTCGCACACTTTGGCCGTGGCGAGGGGGCGAGGCGGCCGCTCCTCCCCTCCCCTGCCCTCCCCTCCGAGGGCCTCGGGACTGTCCCCGCAGGCGAGAGTCAGTGGCCCCGGGCGGGCGCCTGGCCAGAAGCGTCTCTCGCGCCCAGGAGACCCTGCCGCAGAACCGCTGGCTCGACCGGCAAACCCGGCCCGGCTAGTCGCATCCTGCTGCTGGAAGCAGTTTGCAACATGGACTTTGGGGGAAGAACCGCGGTTGGAGAACCGATCTCGCGCCCAGGAGACCCTGCCGCAGAACCGCTGGCTCGACCGGCAAACCCGGCCCGGCTAGTCGCATCCTGCTGCTGGAAGCAGTTTGCAACATGGACTTTGGGGGAAGAACCGCGGTTGGAGAGCCGAGCAGAGCCGAGCCGAGCAGAGCAGGGCGGCTTCCGGCCTGAAGCATCGCCTTTGAACCAGGGAGGGTTTTGCCACCCGGCTTTCGCCCCGGCCCCGGCTGCCTCGCGCCAAACCACCGCGGGAAAGGCGGCCCTCTGCTGCCGCTGCGGCTCTCCCCCCCCCCCCCCCCTCCCCCCCCCCCAGCTACTGCAACACCGCCCGGGAGGAGCCCGAAGTGGGCCCGGAGCCGAGCCCCTCCCCAGGGCCACGGAGAAGAGAGTTCCAGAGGGTGTAAACTGGCGGCAGGGGGACGGGGCGGCGACCGTCGGAAAAGCCCGGCGGAACCCTCCGCCCTGCCTGGCCCGGGCCCGACAGAGGGGCCGCAGAGGCCTCCGCCTCCCCCCGGCGCGCCCCCTCCCCGACACGGGGATTCGGAGGCCTGCGGGCCCCGGAAGACAGACCCGCGGCTGCGTATGGACTTCACTCACACCCTGCCTGCCTTTCTTGCCAAGAGGCCCAAAGCAGTTTGCCTTCTTCTCTTCGCCTTCCTTTATTCTCCACAACCGCCCCGTGAGGTGGAGTCAGGATTCAACTCATCTCACCCAGCCGGACTCCCAGGCCAGGCGAGTAGTGGAGGGATCTGGCCCTCCCCCCCCATTCTAGTCCAGCCATTGGCTGTTCTAAATGGCAGTGTGAATTAGCAAGAGCCAACATCGCGTGTTTGAGCTTAAAAGTAAAAGTAACTGTATCTAGTTAGGGAGGGTGAGGTTTGGAGGGAAAACCAAAGAACATACAGACCGAGTTTCCAGAGCTACCTCCTGATGATTTCATGTCTAACGGCTAGAATGGCTGGAAGACCTTCAATAAAACATGCTAAACAAACGCATACATGATCAAAGCACATCTTCAAAGCAATGTATCGATTAGCCATTAGAGGGGTTACAGATCACTTCATTTTACTAACTGAACACCCACACCTTATCTCTACCACTGTTGGTTACAGTCAAACTAGGTAGCATCCTTCTGTGACTGAAAAGTTCTCTCCGCTTGCACACCCTCCCCACCACACACCACGCCAACGGGTCGCCACTGAGGGACCGCCCCTCCGTGAACTTCTTTAAGCCCCTTTTAAAGCCGCCCATGCTCCTGCACATCACTACCTCCACTGCTGTGGTTGAAGTACTCTTTTTTGAGTCAAGAAGTATTTCTCCTGAACCAATT
Organism: Gekko japonicus; assembly: GCF_001447785.1. Classification (NCBI taxonomy): domain Eukaryota; kingdom Metazoa; phylum Chordata; class Lepidosauria; order Squamata; family Gekkonidae; genus Gekko; species Gekko japonicus. The sequence continues at coordinate 27,114 of NW_015171562.1, read as the reverse complement.
TCCTAACATGCTAATTGCCCCCCTCCATGGGTTTCAGAATTATGGGAAAGGGAGATAAGGATCCCTTATCTACCCTGTACACAATTTAATATGCCTGATCACATCTCCCCTCAGTTGTCTTTTCTCTACACTGAAAAGCCCGGACTCTTCAGCCTTTCCTCAGATGAAAGGTATTTTGCAACACAACCCTGTGAAGCAGAGTTACAGAGTGTAAGGACATTGAAGTCCATATTACTGTAATTTCCACATTAATTTATTTTAAACATTTCCATGCCATCTTTCTGGTAACATAACATAGGATCTGAAACAGCTTACACACCACTAATAAAACAAAATATTAAAATAATATGCAACAATCCATTAGGAGTGGAAAGGTACCAAGCTAAAGCTGAACAAAAGCGTGAAATCATCTCAGGAGCAGCAGAACAGACATGGGTCTGGTCCCAACAGGAAAGGCAGAAATAAGAGGGTGCACAGGAGGAGACGGAGCCCCGCTAAGCCCCCCCCCCCTGTTGTTCTAGGGCAGCAGGTATTTGAATGGGGTGTCACCAGGCACTCTGGCACAAGTGGTCCTGGGAGTGCAGGTGGCCAGCTCAGTCCAGGCGTTTGTGCGGCATGCAGAGGTCATGGCTGGAGCTGCCTCCTGCATAGCCTTGTCCGTTGGTGTGTTCCCTTCTTCAGTTTTGCTTTGCCTTGCTTTGGTGGTTTCACAGGCTCCTTGTCATACTCTGCTCTTTTTGCCATCACAGTTTACAGTAAAGTCCTCTGCAGGCTCACCTGGCAGACACTTCAGTATTTACAAGGTTAATGATGTTTGTTAAGTCACATGTTTGTTTGTAACCAATCCGTTTAGACAACAGAATGCCCTGGAACTTTGGAGCTAATTTACTAGTCTGATTGGAAACCAAGGTGTCAAGTATTTAGCATATTGGTTTCTCCTCTCGTTCTTTGTTCTAACTAGAGAAGGAGCCATTTCGGCTCTTCCCATTTTACCTTTTAGCTGCAAGGATGTAGGCATATTAGCTCTTTGTTATTTTCATATCCTGTGTACCTTTTTCCCATGTTAGGTTTATAGTAAACTTTTATATTTTAAAACTCACCATGGACTCAGTCTCTTAATACTCTGCTGACTTACTCAAAAGGAATCCCCACACCTGGCAGGAAGCCCATGGAATACAGGGGGAATTACTTCCAAGGAAACCTTCATAGGACTGTACTGTTAGCCTTCTCAGCACCTTTCCATTTGGACTTTGGTTTGTCTATGGGGAAATCCAATTTTAATTGTTTTTTCCATAGAGCCTGGAAGGAAATGGTCAATGATATGTTGAGGCCAACGTCTTCATTCACAGCTAGCCTGATACCAGTGCTTCGCTATGGTATTTAAGTTCCGTAAATCCAGTTATAATACTGATGATGTAAAGTCTGAAAAGTAACATTTGTTGTAGGAATTCTAATGGAGAAGATTGTAGTGTAAAAAATGAAGTGAGACATATTTACTCCCCCCCCCTCTACTGAAGGACCTCATTGGTGGTTTTGCCGTCAGGTGTCAGAGTCACCAGGCTGCTTGGTGAGCTCACTCTGGAGCAGGCAACATAGAACTGTCCATTTAAGAAGCAGTCGTCTGTTAAGTCAACTCCTGCCACCTTCCACGAAAGTGATGGCCTCTCTACTTGTGTTCCTGGATTCTTTTGCTCACATGGAGACTGTGTTGTTCCGAGCACCTGGGGTGATCTTGCTGGTACTTGGCCTGCACAGCTCAGTGCCCCACAGGAGTACAATGTGCAAATCTCTTTGCCGCATTCCTAAGTTGCTTCCTCCTGGAAGTTGCCTGTCCAGCGTAGGAGGTGGAGTGGGGAGGAGTATTAGAAGTCACTGTGGAGGTGGGGCTGGCAGGATCACAACGGTGTTACTCCTGGGGTAGGCTCCCTCATGGCTTTAAGCACCCTGCGACCACTGCTGCACCTGACAGACAACCACCTGTTAGGTGGAGGAGGTGGAGGAAGTGTGTTAGAAGCCATCAGAGAGGCTGGGCCAGCAGCATCACTAAGGTGACCCTGCTGGGGCGGCGTCCCTGATGGATTAAAGTACCTTGGCCCTGCTCCTACACATGACAGACACCCACATGTCTGGTGTTGGGGGGGATTGTATTTAAAGGCATCGGAGAGGCTGGGCCAGCAGCAGGGCTAAGGCAATCCTGCTGAGCCTGGTGGCTGTCAGCATCCCACCTCCTCTCCTACACCTGACAGGCACCTGCCTGTAGGAGGGGGAGGGGGGGAGTATTAGAAGTCACTGTGCAGGCTGGACCAGCAGGATCACTAAGGTGTTACTGCTGGGGCAGGCTCCCTCCTGGCTTTAAGCACCCTGCAACCGCAGCTACACCTGACAGACAACTGCTGGGCCAGCAGCATTACTGCACCTCACAGGTGGTTGTTGGCCATTACTGATTTCCCCAACTGTCATTAGCTCTCTGCAGTCTCCTGTAACTGTTGGGTTTTTTTAACCTCAGAACACTAAGCTCTGCAGCTGACCAATCGGAGAGTGGGGGATGCAAGGAGACAGCAGCCTGGCAGCCACATAGGAACCAATGGGGGGTGCACATTTTACCCCTTCTGACCCACTTATGGGTCGAATTTCTAAAAATCCCTTCTTAGCAAGCATCCATGTCATGGTAGGAGCACTCTCCCCGCATTTGGTGTTCCTAGGTCCAGCGGTTTGGCCTGGACGTTGATTTTACAGCGAGGGGACTTTCTTTTATATATATAGATGGGGAGTATTTCCCCAGTGTCTGTCCCCCCAAGACTCCTTTTCTCTTTCTGTGTGCCCAGCCCCAGCAGAACTGTGGGAGGGAGGGAGAGAGGGAGTTCTCTTCCCTTTTACCCTGTGTGGCCAGCCTCTCC
>NW_015171562.1:7867-24188 GCF_001447785.1 Gekko japonicus | reverse complement strand
AAATGTGGGGGAGGCCGGGGGGGGGCGGGGGGGGAACTGAATGTAATCCTTGGTGAGGATTCTCAACAAAATGTGTAGAAATTATGGTGGATCCTGCAAATGGATCCTCTGAGCTCCTCTGAAATGGTTTAGATCAGTCTCCTGAGAGTCACTGGAATTCTGTTCCTGCTTTGCAACAGCATTGATTCCATTATGTGATGTCCACCTGGAAGAGGTTGTGTGGTGTAGTGGTTAAAGTTCTTGACAAGAACTAGGCAGGCCTGGCTTCAGATGTGCACTGAAGCATGAAGTTCCTGTGTCACTTTGGGCTCATCATTCTCCATCTACCTGACCCTGCCTCACAGGATTGTTGCAATGGTAAAGCTGAGGAAAGAGTTTTTACTGGCATGCTTCAGCTGGGAAAGTGATAAAGATGGCTTGCTACCAGGATGGTCACAGCATAGACAGGGGCAGAACTTGTTCCTTGAGTGCAAACTACTGGGGATACACACAGGAATGTTGTTTCAGGGCAGGTCATTTGCTCTGGTAAAATATTTGCATGGCTTTGTCACTATTGTAATGTCACATATTATGAGCCGTTGTCGTTTTGCCATTATTTTAATTGGTTTCTGAAGGGAAAACATTCCCATCTGTCATGCCCCCTTCCCACACCAGCTGGGAGGAGTTCCCTCATTCAAAAAAGGTTCCTTCTGAAACGTCTCCTGGGAAGAAGCCTCCCCAGACTGAAGGCAGGAAGCACAAGGCATTCTTGGCTTTAACATTTATCTTCTCCCACTCCACTCCCCTTAACCCTTTCACTGCAAATGAGAGACAGAGAAGGGAAAGTCTCTCTGTCTTTAGTGTCATTCAGTTCCTTCTTGCAGAACGGGCACATGGAAGTATGGGAGTGCATCTCTCCTGATGGAACAAGCATTTTACAGCATTTCTCAGCATTTCTCTTGCAGCCCAGGAGGACATGGCTTCAACTCCCCTTGGCTGCATGCTTCCCCCCCCCCCTTGCCATCAAGGCCTGCTTATGAGAAGAGAGATCTGCTCCGTCTCTTGGTCTGTACCAGGATGTGGGAGTTTTCCTTCCTTTTTCTTTTTCTGCTATCAGGTAGATTATCTATGTGATGGTGAGCTCTGTGGGGAGGGGTCCCCATCGTCCAAAGCCCAGGAACTGGTTGTGTGAAGCCTGATGACCCCATAGGTCTTGTAACATCTTGACCTGGCGATGTCACACTGCATAGCAACAGTCTCATTTCCTGTACACCAAGATGCTTGTGTTCAGATGTTCTGCTTTTGGGTATCATAAGCCTCTTGGAAAGGTAAAAAATATTATATTCCCAGAATCAGGATACAACAATGGGGAAGGCCTTGGCCTCTATGCCCTGTTTCTGGCTATCCAGCATAACTCTTTGGTGGACTAGACGGACCTCACTGGTCTGATCCAGCAGGGCTCTCCTGAACAAGTAAAGCTAGCCTGTCCTATTTAACAGTCACTGGGATAAGAATGGAGTGTAGAGTCGAGGCCAACTGTGGTTTTTCTCCTTTTCTTTATTCCCTTGCTCAGCCTGAAATGGTTGAACACAATTCTATACCTTTTCACTTTTAAAATTAAACTTTCTGTAGTGGCAGCCCTGTAGTACAACAGCTCTAAATTGCAGAGTTGCAGTTTATCACCTCATGCTTCCTTGCAAAGCATAGTGGGTAGGCACAGCAACTAGGTGGAGTCTTTAAACAGCAGTGCAAGTAAAAGGTAAAGTAGTGAGTGCTAAACATATGACTCCATCTGGTAGGCAATACTCTAGAGCAGGGGTGGCCAAACTGCGGCTTGGGAGCCACATGAGACTCTTCAAAACATGTCGTGTGGCTCCCGGGAGGGTGGCTGGGGAGGCAAAGGAAAGGCATCGGCCTCCCCGATCAGTCTTCCCATCCCCAGCCAGCGTTCCCCTCCCTGGGTAGTGTTGGGATTCTTTTTAAGTTAGTCAGCTGAGTATTCAGAGACTGAGTCCATGGTGTGTATTAAAATATAAAAATTTACTATAAACCTAACATGGGAAAAGGTACACAGGATAGAAAATAACAAAGAGCTAATATGCCTACATCCTTGCAGCTAAAAGGTAAAACGGGAAGAGCCGGAATGGCGTCTCCTTCTCAGTCAGAACAAAGAACGGGAAGAGAAACCATAAAATGCTAATACTTGACACCTTGGTTTCCAATCAGAGTGGCAAACTATCTCCAAAGTTCCCGGGCATCCTATTGTCTAAACAGATTGGTTACAAACAAACATGTGACCTAACAAACATAATTAACCCTGTAAATACTGAAGTATTTTCAACTTGTAATACCCGACAGGTAGGCTTGAGGTTGGAGGGGGAGCAGAGAAAGAAAGCACCTTTAACTTTAAATGCATTCTCAAAGGCTCTCCCCCGCCAGCTTAAAGAAGACATTTGTCACTTTAAATCCCTTCTCCAAGCCAAGCTGGGTGGCATGGGGGCATGGGGAGGGTTGGAGAACACATTTAAAGTTAAAGTTGCTTTCTTTCCACCTCTCCCTCCCTCCCCATATATTTGCTTTCTTTCCACCTCTCTCTCTCTCTTCCCCCTCCCTTCCTCCCATCACCATCTATTTGCTTTCTTTACACCTCATTCTTTTCACCTTTCTTTATCTCTCTTCCCCCTTCCCTCCTTCCTTCCTTCCTTTCTCTTTCTCTCTTTTTTCCTTCCTTCCTTCCCATCCCATCTATTTACTTTCTTTGTTTCTTTCTTTCTGTCTTCCTTCCTCCCCCTCTCTCCTCATCAACTTGTTTTCTTTGTTTCTGTCTCTCTGTCTCCTTCTTTCTTTCCACCTCTTTCATTCTTTCCACCCTTTCTCCCCCTCCCTCGGCCATCTATTTGCTTTCTTTGTTTCTCTCTCTCTCTTTCCTCCTTCCTTTCTCCCTCCCCATCTATTAGCTTTCTTTCCACCTTTCTCTTTTTCCCTCCTTCCATCCCTTCTCCTCCTCTCATCTATTTTTCATTGTTTTTCTCTCTTTCTTTCCACCTCTTTCATTCTTTCTTTCCATCTCTCTCTCTCTTTCTCTCTCTCTTAGACAAATATAATTAGCAAACAAATAAATATCATTGGACACATAAATATGATTATCAATATCTGTTTTTACTCCTTTTATTTTTGGCAGTCTCATTTAATGTGTATATTTTCCAGTAAAACGTGTGTGTAATATTTGTTCATGTCTTGCAGCTCTCAAACATCTGATGTTTATTCTATGTGGCTCTTACATTAAGCAAGTTCTAGAATAATTGATGGCACTGTGTAGTATGTACCCAGTTTATTTTTGGCATACCTGGAAAGGAGAGAAAGGGACACCGCTGCCAGGCAGAGATGAGGTTTTTTAAAATGAGGTGCGTAGGGGGACATAAAGAATACGGAGGGGCTCACAAGTCTGTTCCTTTATAATCAACATTCACCAAACATTATAAGGATCTGAGTGTTTCTTGAGAATGCAATATCCAGACTTGCTGTTTCAAACTCAGTGCATGGTGTGGACTGATAACCAGCTATGAAATACCAAATACAACTCAGCTAATGTAGTTCTGAGGTCCCATGTACAGCAGAACAGCCAGTTTGGTGTAGTGGTTTGGTGGGTTGGTAGAGCCAGTTTGGTGTAGTGGTTAAGTGCGCAGACTCTAATCTTGGAGAACCGGGTTTGATTCCTCACTCCTCCTCCACTTGCACCTGGCTGGATGACCTTGGGCAAGCCATAGTTCTGACAAGAGCTGTTCTTGAAAAAGAGCAGTTTCTGTCAAGAGCTCTCTCAGCCCCACCCACCTCACAGGGTGTGTCTGTTGTGGGGAGGGGAAGGGAAAGGAGTTTGTAAGCCGCTCTGAGACTCCTTTGGGTAGTGAAGGGCGGGGTATAAATCCAATCTCTTTTTCTTCTTCTACAATGGAGGTCACCTGTAATCCTGGATCAGTGACTTCATTGACCAAAAACACCTCTGGTTTGGCCTGGGTTAAGTTTCAGCTTTATCTTGAGCCTGTACGTAGTGGAGTTCCTTGGCAATTAATTTTATCTAAACCTTGGCATACAAGCTAAGGCAGCCCTGCTGAGATGTTCCCATTCCCAAGCAGCAAACTTTTAATCTGACGTAGATAAATATTAACAAAAAGTAAATGAGGTTGAGGGGAGAAGGTTATAAATCAATCAGCCACAAGGACACAGCCAGCAAACAACTGCAGGTTATCTTCCAGATTACTTTCTCACAATGTTTGTGAATAAAATGTCAGGAGGAATTGGATGTGGATACATGCTCATGTTTGAGAAATGGTGGCCAAGAAGGAGAGTGGGCTGATCCAAGGGAACCACTAAGTAAACCGGCTTAGGTGGCACTGCACCGCCCCCTAGAAACGAGGAACGTGCTGTGCAAGAGCAGCGGTGGCTAGAACTGTGTTTGTTCACCTTCTGCTGTAACACCGACTACACCTTATATTGGGGAAAGCAGACCTGGCTGCCATTTTATTTATTTATTGAGTTTCTGTTGGGGTTTTAGCCTTTAAAATACATAGTGAAGAAAAACAAGAGCCACACACCGTGAATAGGTTTAAAGGTAAGACAATTCTAAGTCTACTGAAGATCAAAGGGAAGGTAAATTTGGAAAAAATAAGAAAGATACTACATGTTCTTGGCTGACCCTAGACACACAGTTTTGAATGGTGTTTTGAAATTAGGTTCTTATCTTGGTTTTAAATTTGATCTTTTTTTAAAAGAGCCACACAACTTGTGTTGCTTTACATAAATATTCTAAATAGACCAATAAATCTCTAAAAGAGTCCTGATCCTGCGTATGAGCTCAGCTATGTACCAAAAGTTCTATTCCATTTTAGTGTTGATGTGACTCCCTGGTATGCCAGGCCTGGCCAATCTCATGGTGCCACTTAACCAGTATGAACTAGAGGCCACCTGCTCAGGATCCCGGCATAACTGATCTGTGTATCTTATAACCCCCCCCCCCCGGTCCACCACACAACAGTTGGAATTCAATTAGAATAGACTAAACTGAAGTTTGTAAAAACAGGAGAAATATCTGGGTAAGGTAAGAATTTGAACCTTCTTGGAGAGGAGAACCGCTACCAGACATTTCTTCTTCTCCATGAAAGGTACCACTACATATGTTAAGTATCATGGATTAATTGTCCCAGCGTCTTATGATCAAAAGAGGCAGATGTCCCGATATTGGTATGCGCACAAGCGCTAGCTTCTTTACCCGTTTGTTGCAGTTTCAGTAAATTTGGCTGGCTTCAGACCACTCAGCACAGAATGCCCATGTGTCAGAATAATCTCATGGCTACTCTGCTGCCCATTGCTGGGAGGAAACACTTAAGATTGCACTTTCTTGGGGGTTTTTCCGTCTTGAAATCAGTCTAATTTGATACACCTAACAGAGAGGTTTGCTGCTGATGCCAGAAACAAACATGCATTCTGTGTTTATATGCACTCAGGGGTTGCTAGAATTCTGCAGAGGTGCCTACCCTCCCTCCCTCCATCCCTCCTCTCAACTGGAACCCATATGCCATCTAGTGGACAACAGCAACTAGTGCTGAAAACCAAAATATTATTTAAACGTTTGGATGCTATACAAGAGAGGGATGTCCTGTGTATCTGTTGAAGTATTTTATTTATTTTATGTATTTATTTATTTGCATTATTTATAGTTTGCGTTTCTCACAGGGACTCAAGGTGGATTATGCTGGGTGAGTCAGTACAGTCAACAGAATAGGACATCCATTAACCACTGCATTAGGATCTTACATGTCTGGAACCAACCAGAAAGGAATGAAGCATAGCTCAAATATTAACATGACACATTAAGCAGTGCAAAAAATATGTAACGGGATCCCACTTAGAGGAAGCGGTAAGGCCGTCTAGAGGACTACAGTTTGAATTATCCGAAGCGCCGTCTCCGTTCTCATCCTGTTTTGTTCAGCAATGACCCCAGGCAATGTATCCCTTGGTAGGGAGTTCCAAGGTCATTGGGGGCAGGCTGAAAAGGCCGCCCACCCCACATTCTCCCTAGCCAAACCTCTGCTAAGGCTGGCTCCTAGAGGAAGCTCCTCTGGGCCAGCTTCAAATCTCAGGTCAGTTGATATGGGCAGAGGCCAGAGCTCTAAAGGTCAAAAATAGCACCTTGTGTTGAGCCTGGAAATGGATTGGAAGCCAGTGTAGGCAGCACTCTGACAAATGCCTGTGTGGAGAAACGCCATTTGGGGGGGGGGGTTAGGGTTAGGGCCCCGTCTCCTCCTCATCCCCCCCTCCCCTCCTGTCTCCAACCAGCAGTCAGAGGGCAGCTCCCGAGAGAGGACAGGAAGTCCGTCAAGGCTGTGAGGAGAACTGCCCCCAGAAGGCTTCAGGAGGGAGAGCCACTTCCTGGGCGGGGAGGGCTGCTGGATAGAGTGGCGCTTTTGGGCGGGAGGCCAGCCTATCAGGACGGAGGTCGGTCTGTCGGAAGGCCGGAGCCTGCAGGAGGAGGCAGAGAGGCCCTGCTGGGAGTGGTGCCAACCTAACCTCCTCCAGAGGAAGCAAAGTCATGTGCCTGCCCTGCACACCACCCAGGCAGGGCCTATCCGTGTAGAGAAGGGGGGTGAGAGACGGAGCGGTTCATTGGTCACCCTTTATGTTGACTCTTCAGTTCACTGTTAATATGCCTGCAAAGAGTGGAGTGGTTTCAAAATAAATCCCTTTTACTGTTGACATTGAGAAGACCCTCTGCACCGCCTAGTTCCCCCAGCCGCTTGGGCACGCCAGGGGTGGATTGGGGACTCCCTGAGGAGGAGAACCAGGGCAGAACAGCCAGTTGCCAACTCTCCAGGGGAGCCCCGTAGATTGCCAGGGAGCCCCGAGGTGGGTTCCTAGCGACATCGGAGTGAGGTCAGGAGGCTGCCCTACCTCACCAGGGCCCTAGAGAGCAGCAGTGGTGGCAGCGACACCCGGAGGCAGTGGTGAAAAATGGCCCCTTCAGGTGCCAGGTCAGGCAAAGGAGGGGCGGGCAGAGCGGGGCCTGCCAGCTGACGCGGGCCTGTTCCGCCACAGCCTGCAAGGACCTTTTTGAAGTCCATGGGCTTACAGGGGTGTAACTCTGCTTAGGACGGTACTGCCCCCCCCCCTACTTGTGTTAGGGAATATGAGAGTGTCAAATGAAAATATGAATTTTTGAGAGATTTAATTATGAAGATTTGCTAGATAATTTAGCATCCCTCTCTGTTTCTGGTCCAAGTGCAGCGCTTCCCTCCCTTCACATATCACAGCAGGACAGTTGCCAATATGTGCGATTAGTAAATTCTATCACAATTTAATTTTGTGTTGGAAAGAAATACTGAAAGGTTGCCACTTAAAAGACATCATAGCAGTGAACTGAGTAAATATATGCTGGGGAAACCAACAAATTACTTATAATGAGCTTGAAAAGAATCTTTACCAGGAAAAAAATGAAAAAAATAATTAACTTTTTCATAGCACACAATATTCCCAAGCCTTTGTGATATATGGCAGCAATGAAGATGACATGGAGTTATTTGTGGGAGGCATTTGAATAGTTCTGAGATTTTTCTGTAAATTGCAGAAGCGTTACACTGCTTATTTTAGAGAAATGTTGGCATTTGTCAATGAATTGTGGAAATGGCGGGCAAGAGTAGATCTGTTGTTGAAGGCAGCTGTTAGGCCTTCAGAGTTACTGTTAAAATGTCTGGATGCTTTTTACTCTTCCTCCCAGCTCCTTAAAAACCAAGAGCCAATTGCAAATGGCAACATTCACCTAATTGCTGACATTTGTCACACTAGATATGACAGTCACCATCCTTTTAAGAACATAAGAGATGCCAATGTTGGATCAGGCCACAGGCCCATCCAGTCCAACACTCTGTATCACACAGTGGCCAGAAATACCAGTGCCATCAGGAGGTCCACCAGTGGGGCCAGGACATTAGAAGCCATCCCACTGTTGACCCCCCCCCCAAGCACCAAGATGACAGAGCACCACTTGCCCTTGTGGCTAATAGCCACTGATGGACCTCTGCTCCATATGCTTATCTAATTCCCTTTTGAAGCCGTCCATGCTTGTAGCCGCCACCACTTCCTTTTGTGCAGAAACATAACTCCCCCCCTCATGTATTCCCATGTGTTTTGTGTTTCTTTCAGCTTGCAAACGGAAAGAGCAAGAATATGGGAAGGATAGAGGGAGCACCCCCAAGAAGCCCAGGTTGGTCTTTACAGATGTTCAACGTCGAACTCTTCATGCAATATTCAAGGAGAACAAGCGTCCTTCCAAAGAACTGCAAATCACCATTTCACAGCAGTTAGGACTGGAGCTGAGCACCGTCAGCAACTTCTTCATGAACGCACGAAGGAGGAGCCTGGATAAATGGCAGGATGAGGGCAACTCCAGTTCCAGCAACTTGTCGTCATCATCATCATCATCATCTTCCTCAAGCACTTGTACCAAAGCATAGAGAATCAACCACAAACTAAAAGTCGGTGGAAAAGCTTTAAAACAAATGAACCTGTGAGTAGGACCTAAAGAAAACAGGTTTATCCTTAAATGATTTTTAAAGGGTTATTTATAAATCCAAAGAAACCTAGAACTGATATCTCCTGATTCTGACTTTGTTCTAAGAGACACACTTTAGTAGAATGAGAGCTGGCAAAACAAGACAAACGCAAAGGAACAAAGAAATCAACGCCTGGTGTTACGTTTTCTTTGTCCATCCTTGGCTGGTTACTGGCTTGGAGCTCTGTGATTACGTATAGTCAGTGAAGGTATTTTAAGATATGGCTCTTCATTTCACAGCAATGCCATGGAGGTAGATGGTGTCACTAATACTCCTGTGTACACTCCAGCATCGAAGAACTTATCCAGGGCTAGTTTCCTGAAAATATAACTTGAGTCATCTGGGTTCATTTGAACAGTAGTGCAATTTGGCTCTTATAATTGTCCAGGCTTTGCCAGTGCAATATCCAGATATAAGCTCAAGGAAGGTAAAGGAATTTTCACTGTTACCTGGACCAGTGCATTCTCTTTGTTTGTTAAGGAATATATCATTCTAAAAAAGCCACAGCATTTCACTGCAAAAAAATCAAGTAGGAACCAAAGAACACATGTACTATTATATAACAGGTATTTTGTTGAAATGATTTTAATACTCCAAAGCTATTTTTACATTCAATTCCAAGTAGAGGTATAGAGATAAACCAACCTTATTGTGTAGGACACCAAACTGTAATGAAGACTGTGACTCTAATTTTTGCCATTAGTGATGCAGGACAGGGCTATAAGAAACAATGACACGCTGCTGTGATCTGATAGCCTGACAGTGTAGCTCTCTGCAGAGTTACACTCTTCTAAGGAATGGGCTTGGAAAGGCATAACTCTGCTTAGGACTGCACCTTAAGAGACTTTGGACAGGACCCCACATTTGTGCCTCAGTGTTTATCATTTATTTATTTATCAAAGTGTTTGTACTGCCCTTTCCCTGAGGCAGGGCTCAGGGTGCTGTACAATGGCATATCATACAAGTTAAAAACATTAAAAGTTACAGTAAAATTCTGAGTCAATTTAGAATTAAACAGATGGCCATCAGAATTTCCAGTTGTGCTCCTGCCTTGCAGGTGGAGAGGGGATGAAAGTGGCAGCTCGATGGACGCCTTTGCTGTCCTCAGGGCACAGATGTTAATTGGCAGAGAGTTCCAACAAGTTTGGGGCCAGGGCACTAAAGACCCTGGCCCTGGTTGAGGACAGCTGGATACCTCTCAGGCTGGGGACCACAATGCTCTGGGGGGGGGAGTACCAAAAATATGTGGGTTCCAGACTGTCAAAGGCCTTAAAGGTAAGCACCGGAACCTTGTGCCTGATCTGGTGCTCAACCAGCAACCAGTGCAGTTCACACAGCATAGGTCAAATATGTGCTGTTCGTGGGATCCCTGTAAGGATCTATGCTGCTGCATGTTGGACCAGCTGAAGTTTCTGGGTCAGTCTCAGGGATAGACCCACATACAGCAAGTTACAGTAGTTCAGTCTTGAGGTGGACTTTGCATGGATTACTGTAGCTAGGTCAGTGTGGGACAGATGGGGGCCAGTTGCCTGACCTGGCATAGGTGAAAGAATGCCAGTCTGGCAACATTTGTGATATGGGCCTCCATTGCTAAGGGGACATCTAGAATCACACCCAGTTGGTGCCAGTGTTAAGGGCACACCATCAAGAGCCGGGAGTTGGCACCCCAAACCTGATTCCTCCCTGTCTTAGCTGGATTCAATCTCAGCCTGCTCTAACCATCCCACCATGACCTCCAGCCCCTCAGCAAAAGCAGCTGGGGTGGCGTCTGGCTGGCCACCCGTCAACAGATATAGCTGGGTGTCAACAGCATACTGATGACACACCAGTCTGAAGCTCCACACCAGTGGAGTAAGGGTGTGTGTGAAGATGTTAAACAACATTGGGAAGAGGATTGCCCCACGAGGGACCCCACATACCAAGGGGTGCCTAGGAGAGACACCCTCTCCCCTAGCGTCACCCTCTGTCCCTGACCTTGGACAAATAAGGTAAGCGACTTCAAGACAATCCTAAGTCAGCAAGGTAGTGGGTTAAAAGATCATGATTGACCATGTTGAATGCAGCTGTAAGGTGAAGAAGTAACAGCAGTGCTGACCCACCTCAGTCCAACTGCCTGCGCAGATAGTCTGTAAGGGTGACCAGTGCTGTCTCTGTCCCATGACTGGGGTGGAAACTGGACTGGAATGGATGCAGTGCCATTCAGAATATTCTGGAGCTGCTCTGCCACCACTCTCTCAATTATCTTTCCCAGAAACAAGAGATTTGAGACTGGGTGGTAATTGAATGGATCTAAAGGGTCCAAAATCGGCTTCTTTAGGAGCGGTATGACCACATTTTATTTTAATCACTCTGGATAGACCCCCGAATCCAGGGAGTGATTGAGAATGTCTACCAGAGAGCCCCGTGTTCCCTAGCTGCTGGCCCTCACCAGCCACCAGGGACATGGGTCCAAGAGGCACGTGGTTGGCCTAACAGCACCCAGAATCCTGTCAACATCAGCCTGGGAGAGTCGGCTGAAGCTGTCAAGCACAGTATTCAGAGATGTCCAAGGGACCTCCAGTTCAATATGGGCCAGGACATCATGGCGGAGCAACAAGACTTTATCTGTGAAGAAGTTCACAAAAGCCTCACAGCTGATAGCCAAATTCCTAACATTTTGGGTTCCCTCAGTGAGAGAAGTTAGGGATCCAATTACCCTAAACAGTTTTCCTAGGCGGATGTGGTGGAGGCTGTAAAACTTCCTTTTTAACAGCCTTCACCACCACCTCATAGGATTTCATAAACATCTAATAAGAGGTTCTTGCAGCTTTATCACAAGTATGTCGCCAAACTCTAGTTGTCTAAGTTCTCATTTCATCCCCCTGAGTTCCACAGTATACCAGGGAATAATTTAGATTGGGAATATAGAGGATATTGGCGAGCAATTTCATTGATGGCTTCAGAGAGATAGGAGTTCCAGTCCTCTATCAGCACACCTAATGAATTGCTGGAGGACATTGGATCCTGTAGAGCATTCTGGAACCCAATCTGGTCCATTAGTCTCTGCGGGTGAGCATAAATCTGCTCACCACCTTGAGGGGGGGGGGCTGGGACACCCAACTGGGCCTTCAGGACAAAATGATCTGACCATGGCACTTCACCCTTGACAATCAGATCCATATCAATCCCTGCACCAGAGATAAGATGTATGTACAATCTGGGAGAGTCTCAGTGCTGCCATGGAAGACACTAGTCATATAGTTGTCTCAATATATTCAGGTTGGCTTTGCAAGTCTCAGACATTATTGTCTTGTTTACTATAAATGTTCAAGAATTGCTCCCTAATTTTAGCTTCCAAACTATACTAATTTTACATGTGTGTACTATGGGCACACACCCCACCTCTAGGTATGTAAGGCATGCTCACATAACTTAAACTGCTTACATTCAGGTAGCAAATGGTGGGATCCTGCTCTCAAGTATTCAGGGGCCTTTAAAGACACTTGCAATCCAATCCTATTTAGAGCTATGCCATTCTAAGTGCATTGTAGTCAATGCACTTAGAAAGGTATAATTATATTCTATTTAAAGTCCATGAGGAAGCACCCGTCGTTTCCCACGTGGAGCTGGCTTCACAAGGAGTCCTTTTAGGGTGGCAGGAGCCTGACGGTCTGAGTCACAGTCCAGTTATGAGGAAGTCTGAGAACTTAACTGTGTTGGTGCTTTTCTTCATAATGAGACAAACCACCCAATTAAATGCAACATGATACTATTCTTGTTGCAATGCTAACCTGCAGTCATAACCAGAGTCACACCCTTCTGAGACCATTTATCAGGAGAATGTAACTTTCCTTAGAATGATGTTGCGAATCAGCAAGGCTGTAAAGCAGATTGGGCCTTCATCTTGAATTTCCAAGAAGCTACTGTGCTTGTCTTCCTGGGGAAACAGACATGCCTGATTTCATACAGATCAAGAGCAAAGCTGTTCAATAGGAGCTGGATCTCCTCCTCTGCACTTTTCATAGTGGAATAATGTACAACTATGACTTAATAGGATTCTCACGTTGTGCGTGAAAAGCTTGAAAGACACCATTAGAGACAGAACTTCAGGTGATACCGGAATCTTTCCATTTATATGTGACAGAACTGAAGCAATTTTAGTTTGATTTTGTTTTTAAACATCATTGATTTAATATGACTTTTTGTAGTGAGATCATATAGCTTCACCCTTCACCTTAAAAGCCCATTTGGTAAAACAAAGAATTTGATCACTGTTAATATACCTGTTAGCAATCTAACAGGTATATGTACACATTTATTTACCTATTTTTCTTTGTGTGAGGCATGTCTTGTCATATGGACCTTGATTCACACAAGCACTTTGATGCACTTCCCATCGTGCATAACTATCACATTTATGCATAACTAGTTACCCCCGAATGTGGACAAGGAAATGCCTTTGAATGTGCATCCCAAGTCACACAGTTTGGAGGGGTGCCACACGCAGGCCAACGTGTGTTGGATTTATGACTGCGGTCTCTGCATCTGCCCTGTATGCAGAAGGTCCCGGGCACAATCCCCAGCGGCATCTCCATTTAAAAGGAACTCAGGAATCAGACATTGGGAAAGACCTCTCTCTGCCTAAGACCCCAGAGAACCATTGCCAATCCAAGTAGATAATTCTGAATACAGGTCTAAGGAAGCTCCATATGTCCAGAATGGAACAAAAAATAAGGATGTGCCCTCATCCACCAAAATGTGAATTATGCATGATTGAACTCCTTGGAGACAGAGGAATAGTTTGAACAGACAGATCCCCCATTATAAATGCTTTCTGTAAGGGCTGCTTATTACTTAAGATGGGACTATTCATTTTTTTAAAATATCGGCCAGCAGAAATTGAATGTATTTCAAGGTTTTGGAGTACATTACAAGCTAAATTAGGTAGATGAACATAAGACCAGTTAACATAGTGGTAACTGAGAAAAAATGGCCTTATAAAGCAATCTAACATTCAATTGTAATATCTTTTGAGATAAGATGGTGAAACCAAAAGAAACAAAGAACCAAAAGAACTAAAAGCTTTTCCCAAGGCTGTTATCACACACAGAAAATAATTCACTTTCAATGCAGTTTCCAATTGGATTTTGCCAGTTCACACAGTAAAATCCAGTTGGAAAGTGCATTGAAAATGGATTGAAAGTAGATTATTTAGTTTCTGTGATAGCAGCCCAATATGTAAGTTCGGTATCCATTAATAGTGTATAATATTAAATGCCTTAAATCCCTCAAGGAACAGTTTGGTTCACATAAAATTACTGTCCCCCCCAGTGCAAGCCATCATCTGGACAACTGAGACAAGTGACTGGGAGGGAAATTTACAGAGATGCAGCAGTTTCTGAGTGGTCATAGTGAGTAGAAAATGCCACTGCAATACTGGGACTTGCTCCAGCTGCATCCCTGCTCATCTAGTTCCTATATGGTATGATTGGTGTTAAAACATTAGAAGATGCCAGGGCTTTTTGTCTCTACTAGAAAATGTCCCATCGGTTCAAACTAATATGGACGATAAGTCACCTGTCAAGCACTCCCCCCACACACACACCCTCAACCTACCTGGGGGCCATCCTGGTGTATGCGGAAGCAGACTTCCAATCATGTCGCCAGTGGGATGATGAATCCAATGTGAAGCTGTGGGTGCTGCCTGTGACACCGCCTGTCCTGCCACTGCAGCTGCACAGAGCCATATAAATCATGCCAATCCTCTATTGGGGGGGGGGGGAGGCAGAATCTGGCGGCTGGAGAGAAGGCCCCTCATTCCCCTTCTGTACCAAGCAGCTTGTTTTACAGTTTATTTGTTGTACACATGAACTCTCTGATTGGAACCATTAATTGTATTTTTCTTCCACTATGCAATTAGTAAATATGCTGATAACAACATTTAAAATATGCCAGCTTGCTTTCAGGCTGATCGAGAGTGTCTACCAGCAGTTCACTCCAAATAGCTTAAGTGGCTGTTGGGTCAGGTGGGTTATCTTTGTCACCATTCCACTCCCTCAGAAATTTTTATTTAGGCTTCCTGTCTGGTGGGTGAGCATATGTGATCCCTTGAGTGGCACTACAATGTTTAGTCTCTAGTTTCTATCTCTAAGGAGCACAGGTGTGTTTAGAAGGCCAGTGGAAATGAGGGCTGGAGACTTCACCTCACCAAAGGCAAGGCAATTGACTGAAGTCGACAGAGGCAGACTCCCTTATTTGGCAATAATGTTGCTGAAGCATTTTACCTCTAACTAACAATGTTGACAGCAGGTTTGTAATTTAAAGAGAGTACCAGGATTTAGAAAGGTATTAGATTTTTTAAAACCTCCAGAGAGGAGCTACATCAGTCTGTTGTGTCAAATGAAGGAGTCTTGTGGCGTTTTTAAGTCTAACACTTTTTTGTATTCTAGCATAAATGTATTGGATTACAACCCATTTCCTTAGGGGCAAGAAAATCTGATATGTCTCACTTCATGTGCCTGATGAAGAGGACTCGAGTCTACTGAAGGTTGAGCTAAAATGTCATTTTGTTAGTCTTTCAAATGCCACACACAGAAATGTCAGATTATGTAATGGATTTTATTGTTTTTATTGCTGTAAAGTTCAATAGTTTCTAGGCAGAATATATTTTAATGGAACAAAATATTGTTTAACTGAGTGATGGTCATAGCATTGACTCAAAACCTTCCGTGTTTTGAGGTCAAAGTTACTAATCCCTTAACAAAGAAGCCTATACTGTAGTAAGTTTAGTCTTTTACTTACTTACTTACTCTTACTTACACAGCTAAATTATCAGCAAAATTTCTTCTTGATGATAAGCATGTCCTTTCCTGTTCTTTCAAAGTGGCCTAGAAAGCCTGCAGAATGAAGCCTAAGGCATGCAGGCATTTCACCCAACATGGACCGTTATGCCATCCCTGACTTTGCCATAGTCATAGGGGACCGTTTGTACTGGAGCTGAACATATCTACTTTCCATTTCTGCCTCCCTTGGATGTGAGTGAACACTATGCATTTAACAAACAAAGAGAAAGCACTTTCCCCTTTCCCGACTAGGTGTGTTTAGGGTGCATTCAGTGGTCCTAGGAGTTAATTTGGAGACTTTCTTTGGCCTTATGGTTTATTATTGTGGTGTGGTCAATTGTATGTTACAGTCTGTAGCTATATCCTTAATATGCTGAGTGTAAGGAATAGTTACACCCACATCTTTAAAAAAGAGACAAGTGTATAAAGCCCCACTAAGTATAGTGTGAACCAAAGATGCTACCTCACTCAGTTTCCATTGGTGATTTTGATCACATTGATGAAACCAAAGATTTTTTTAATGTGCGGCCTGCTCTTGAGAAAGGAACTCCTTCTGCTAACCCTTCCAGTTCCCAGATTTACTCAGTGTGTACAGTTGACTTCATTTGTAATTACACTTGCTTCTGACTTTTGGTACCGCAACACTAACAATGATGGTCTAGATAAACATGTTGCATACTTTATAAAACTAGGATGAGTGCCTTGCTTGAACCAAAGTGTTAAACCGCTCCTGACCTCTTTATGACTCACCTTATAAATATACTCTTTGAATACCTCAGCCTGATAGGCCACTAATTAAAAAATAATAATTCTTCACCGTGGTGCTTTTTCCCATGCAACCATGCAATGAAACTGTATTTGAAACCATAAGGGAAATGTTTGTCTTTATTCCCAATTTCTTTCTGGCAAACCAAAGGT
>NW_015171562.1:3224-7840 GCF_001447785.1 Gekko japonicus | reverse complement strand
TGACTTTTACCAATTCCTCCAAATACCTCAAAATAATAAATCAGTATGGATATGTTGTATAACATATTGTATGTTGTATAAGGCAGAAGTTACTAATTTGATCATTGTAAAGATTACTTTAAACTTATGTCCTATTTATTTTGAAGCTTTGATTTGTTTGTAAAGATTTTTTAATTGTTCTGTTAAAGTTGGGACTTTTAATCCTCTACCAGTTTTGCAAAACTGCTCAACAGTGATCTATAAAGACTCACGGTACAATCCCAAGCACAGTTACAAGTCGATGGGCTTAGAAGGCCACAACTCTGTTTAAGATTGTGCTGTTAGAATGCTAATATAATACAGTTTTTGCTGAAGTGTTTATGTTGGGAATATTTTTTTTGTAGGTGATAGACTTTTAAAAAAATTGTCAATGTCATTTCAACAGGGTACAAAAGCATATGTATTCCTACTTTTTGTAATATTGTATACTTTTAATTTAATTATGCTTTATATGCATTTATTTAATCACTGCTCTACTTTATGACAATGTAGTTGAAAATTTGTATAGGATTACCAAAGTGTGGTGTTTTGTTTTGCTCGTGCTAAGAGCTACTGGGCATTCCCATTTTTCAAGGCTGTTGGGTGTATCTTCAGCAACGAACACCACCAGACATGTTACAAATACGGCTAGGCTACCCTAAGAACATAAGAACACAAGAGAAGCCAATGCTGGATCAGGCCAGTGGCCCATCCAGTTCAACACTCTGTGTCACACAGTGACCAAAAATATCAGGTGCCGTCAGGAGGTCCAGCAGTGGGGCCAGGACACCAGAAGCCCCTCCCACTGTTGCCCCCCCAAGCACCAAGAATACAGAGCATCATTTGCCCCAGCCTGAGAGTCCCTATCTATACCTTGTGGCTAATAGCCACTGATGGACCTCTGCTCCATATGTTTATCCAATTCCGTTTTGAAACCGTCCATGCCACCTCCTGTGGCAGTGAATTCCACATGTTAATCACCCTTTGGGTGAAGAAGTACTTCCTTTTATCCATTCTAACCTGACTGCTCAGCAATTTCATGGAGTTCGTGTACTGTGAGAAAGGGAGAAAAGGACTTCTTTCTCCACCTGCTCTATCCTATGCATTATCTTATAAACCTTGATTATGTCACCCCTCAGCTGTCGTTTCTCCAAGCTAAAGAGCCCCAAGCACCTTAACCTTTCGTCATAGGAAAAGTGTTCTAACCCTTTTATCATTCTAGTTGCCCTTTTATGCACTTTTCCCAATGCTATAATATCCTTTTCGCGGTGTGGTGACTAGAACTGTACACAGTACTCCAAATGAGGTTGCACCATCGATTTATACAGGAGCATTATGATACTGGCTGATTTGTTTTCAATTCCCTTCCTAATAATCCCCAGCATGGCATTGGCAATCTTTATTGCACTTGCACACTGTCTCGACATTTCCATTGAGTTATCTACAACGACTCCAAGATATCTTTCTTGGTTAGTCTCTGCAAGTTCGGACTAGGGGTGTGCAGGAAAAAAAATAGTGTTTTTTTAAAAATTCAGATATATTGAACCCAATTTTTTTTGTGAATTTCCCCCACAAAAAAACCTGAATACCAATACCAGTATTGTATAGATATCCAAAAATTTTCGGATATCTGAAAAAATTCAAGTCCATTCTATCCTATGGGGCTATTGTAGTCAATTGCAAAAATCTTGTAACAAGTTTTCAGGGGGTTGTGGGGGAGGGGTTTTGAGATAGAGGCACCAGATTTGGACTGTAGCTACTGGAGGGGGTTCACGTTCGGGTTAGGAAAATAGATTAATTTTTTTTTAAGGAAAATAGATTTTTATTAAAAGAAACCTTTCTAAATACAAACAGAACCTTCTTACATAATATAAATTACATTAAAATTGTAGAAATTATTACAAATTTCAAATTTGAAACAAGTGTACATATGTGCGAGAAAAATCTTAACAAATCCTATAAAATCTTAGAAAAACCTTTAGAAACTTTATAAATTTTGAAATCTTTAGACATTTGTAGAGTATCTCTAGAGTGTCCTGTAAACTGTATAAAACTTTACTAAGCTATTAATTTTATTACTAAACTGTATTAACTTTAATAACTTTATTATAGTAACCTTATTAACTTTAACAATATTGTAAACCATTTCTTAAATCATTTCTTAAACTATTTCTTAAACCATTTTGTTATGGAAACTCATTAAAGGGAGATATTGGATTCTGGTACCTTCAAAAAATTGTACCAAAGTTAATGGGGTCCCTTTATCTATGGCACCGGAGGGTTCACTTCGTGGAACCAGCGCCACCGGTTGATAAAGAGATTTAGCTTAGTATGCTTCTGTTCCCACCCTTTCACCTTCGTGGTATAACTCATAATGTAACCTAGACTAGCCTCAATCGATGTTGGGGGCTTTGAGTAAATTTCCGCCCTACGATCCCAAAAGATGGTATGGATTACAATCAGATTTATCAATTGTACCACCGACCACTGTGGTTTCATCTTCTTCAGTGGATCTGGACACGCTGTGGTGGGTAAGGTTTGCAGGGGCAGCTGGGTAACTCCCGATGAACCATACCCTGCCTCCGGTTCCAGTCCTGAAACAAGAGTTTGCCAATCTTGAGTCGCCAGGTAAGGCCACTTCAGAGTCTGTGCCAGTGCTGCCCAGAGGTGTTTAACAGGTAAACACATTTTCACCGCATGCTCCATCGTCTCTGGCGAGTTCTTATCTATGCAGTCCGAACGTTGGCAGCCCTGATGTTGCCGCTCTGTCCCTACTTTCCTTTTTGCGCCCACGTATAGGATCTGATGGTATGCTCGCCACCTAATGTCTTGTAGCATGTAGGGGATGGTTCTGTCTGTGAACGTCCCAACGGGGAAAGTCCGGAAACCCCGGCTAAATAGTTAGCGGCAGGGATACAATAAGTGTTAAAAAATTGAACCTTCTGTCCCGTAGTCAATCTCCAACCCTTCCACCTTTGCAAGGGTTCCTGTACCTTCAACTGCCAGATACTCCAATTTTCCCGCCAACCATCTTCCATAAGGTAGAAGTGAACTCCAAGGATCTTCACTTCCCTCGCATGGACAGTCTCATCTTCTGTTTGTTCCACAGATGCCTCCATGGGTTGGATCTGGATGTCCGCCGTTTTCCCGTCTAAGATGAAAAGTTTGCTCTTCTGTGCATTCATTTTTGCTCCAGAAATAATCTTGTAGGTCTGTAAGTGTCCTCACACACTGTCCAGGTCCTCTTCATCCCATAGCCAGAAGTAAGTGTCATCCGCATGAGCCGTCGCCACTAATCGAGGACCCTCCACCCCACTCATCTGTAGACCTCGGATATCCGGATCTGCCTTCACTGCGCAGAGAAAAGGTTCCAAGGTTAGTATGTAGAGAAGTGGGCTAAGAGGACATCCCTGTCGTCCTATCTGTCCATACCTCAAACGGCACCCTTGCCCCCTCCAGCCAATGTCTCCATGTCGAGAGAGCCAGCTGGATTGCCCCAGCTTCCCTGTTCCAAACTGACCAATTGCACTCAGTGTCGGTTAATTTACGAGACACATAGGCTAAAGGATGGAGTTTGCCATCCGCTCCTTCTTGCAAAATCCCCCCCCCCTAGCAACGTCTGAGGCGTCTGTTTGCACTACAAACTTTTTTGTCTCGTCCGGGTGTGCAAGGATGGGTTCAGTGGTGAACAGGGTTTTCAGTTTGTCAAATGCCTCCTGGCATTCCTGGGTCCACAGCAACTTAGCACCAGGCTTAGTAGCTTCAGGACCTTTCCCCCTCGTTTTTAGCAAGTCAGTGAGGGGTAGGCTTACCTGGGCAAAGTTCGGTAGAAAATTTCTATGAAAATTGGCAAACCCTAAAAAAACTTTGGAGTTGCCGGCAAGTTCTTGGGGCCTCCCTAACCCTAACCCTAACCCACCCCAAAATGTCTTTAACCTTTCCCTTGTCCATTTCTATGCCCCGCTGGGAGATGTGGTAGCCCAAGAAATCAATTTCCAGGGTATGGAACTCGCACTTAGACAGTTTGGTGAAAAGTTTGTGCTTGTGCAACTTTTTGAGCACTATGCCCCGCTGGGAGATGTGGTAGCCCAAGAAATCAATTTCCAGGGTATGGAACTCGCACTTAGACAGTTTGGTGAAAAGTTTGTGCTTGTGTACCTTTCTGAGGACCTCTCTCACCAACTGCACATGGGAGGTCTTGTCGGGGGAGTAAATCAGAATGTCGTCCAAGAAGACAAGCACCCCTTTGAACAGGTGCTTCATTAATTAAATTCATGAAGACCCCAGGAGCGCCCTGAAGGCCAAAAGGCATCACTAGATATTCAAACTGCCCAAGCAGAGTATTGAAAGCGGTCTTATATTCATCCCCCTCTCTTATGCGTATCCAAAAGTAAGCGTCGCGCAAGTCCAGCTTGGAAAAGATTTTTCCCTTAGCCACTTCGGTAAGGAGATCCTTGATCAGTGGCATTGGGTACGCATTTGTAGAGGAAACCGCATTCAGTCGGTGCAGAGACGCAACCCCCCATCCTTCTTTTTCCAGAAGAGGACAGGGGCTGCAAACGGGGGGGAAGCCGGACGGCTGACAGCACGCGCAAGGA
>NW_015171562.1:0-2228 GCF_001447785.1 Gekko japonicus | reverse complement strand
ACAGTGACTCAGCATTGGCTGTGATTGGCCAGTGGTTGTATATATTCAGTAAGGAACTGTAGTATTCATTCCTTCTTGGAATGCGAGTGTCAGCGGAGCATTACGTCGCTCAGTATAAAGATTTGGTGAGAGGCTTGTATAATAAACTGTATATTATTTGTACATAAGCCTAAGAGACTCCAGTCTTTATTGGATATCCTTGCACCCATGTTTGGTCTGCCTTGGGCTTACACCGCCTAATACTGACAGGGTTATGGGCTGAGCAGAGGACGTGTGGTGTGGAAGGATTCAGTATCCAGAGCACTGAGGCTGTCTGCCGTGGCTGAGAGGCTGAGGAGCTGTCTTCGGAGCTGAAGGAAGCAGCAGAGCCGAGCCGGAGCGGAGACGGTGTGGAGCTGGAGCTGGAAGATGTCCAGGGTGCAGAGGGACGACCAGCTGCCGGAGCTGACAACAACTATGGCCCAGGTATCTGTTGCACAGATGTTGGAGAAGCTTACTTCAAGCAACTATGCTGTGTAGGCACTTAAAATGAAGCACTTTTTGGTCAAGGAGGCTCTGTGGGAATGTGTTGACGATCCCCCAGAGGACCCGACGCCGCTTGAGGAGCGAGCCGATGGAAAGGCACTGGCCTTTATCATTCTGAGTGTCGGGGATGACCAGCTGTCGTTTGTAGCCGATAAGACCAGCGCGAAAGGTGCATGGGATGCATTGAAGGGTGTTTATCTTCAAAATAACATTGGCTCATTAATTTCGCTGACTCGCCGCCTATACAGAACTGTTCAATTGCCTGGTGAGTCGGTAAGCCAGCATTTGAAAGCTTTAACAGACCTGTTCCTGGAGTTGCAGGACCGGGGCAAGACTTTCAGTGAAGAGGATAAAATTTTCATCACCTTAAGCTCTTTGTCTCGTGATTTTGAAATGCTGATTACTGCTCTGGAATGTGTTGATGCTAAAATTCTTACCTTGCAGTATGTTATAGGGAATATAAAGTTTGGGCGTACAGCCAAGGAGTTGTTTGATAAGCAGTCTGGGCGTACAGCCAGAGAGACTGGGCAGAGCTCCAGAGGTTCTGGGCATAACGCCAAGGAGTCCGGGACGACTGCCAAGGAGCAGCACGAGGTTTTTTCCTCTGACAGGCCGCTTGCTTTGAAAGTCAAAAGATGTTTCAAATGTAAGTCAAAAGAACACCTCCTAGCAACCTGTCCTGAGAAGCTTAGAAGCAAGAAGAGAGGACAGACAGCAATGGGATATTCAGCATCAGTTGTTGTGACTGGCAAACCCGTTGATATATCATGGTTAATTGATTCAGGGGCGTCCCAAGTGTTCAGTCGTGATGAGGGGCTGCTACTGAATAAGAGGGACTCAAAAATAACTCATGTTTGCTTGGCAGATGGTACACAGTCAAAGGTTACTTGCCAGGGTGATATGTATTTCCCATGCTTGAATCACACGTTTAAAGGGGTCCTGTGCGTGCCTGCCCTTGAAAACAATTTATTAAGTGTACTATGTCTCAATGCTGCTAAATTTGATGTGTTGTTCTCTGATCATGAGTGTAAAATCATGAAAGGTAACAAGGTGTGTGCAGTTGGGAAACTGCAAAATAATGTGTTCATGCTAGATAACAATGCTAAAGCACAGGCTGTTACCAATGTCAACCCGCACAATAATTGCCAGCACTTGCTGCATAGAAGGTTGGGTTAGGGTTAGGGGTCTCGGGTCCCCAAAACCGTGTTTCGGTTCTCTGCGTTCAAGCCCTACCTGTACTGCTGGGCGAACACCGGGTCTTTCCAGACCTGGATTTTGGCTGCCTGCCGATGGAATTCAGTGGAATACTCCCGAACCGTCAACTTGCCTTGCTTGAACGTCTGGAGGAACGCCTCTGCTTTTTTGCCTGCCGTGCGGTCTTCGAATCGGGCTCGCAGCACCCACATAAAGGCATCAACGCTCCAGCTCCCTCGCTTCCAAGTTGTGGAGCCCCACATACCAGCTCGTTGCTGCACCACGCAGGTTGGAAGCGATGAACTCAACTTGCGTCTCCTCGTCGGGGAACAGGTGAGCCCAGTGTTCAGAAAACTTCAACACCCGCACGATAAAGAACGACAGGTTCTCCGGGTCGCCATCAAATGTTACGTCCAACAAGTCTTTGGGTCGGGGCATCACCGGAGGAGGAGGGGGGCGCTGAAGCCATGGGTAGTGCCGGGGGTTAGGGTTAGGGTAAGGGGTTAGGG
>NW_015171561.1:366017-367038 GCF_001447785.1 Gekko japonicus | reverse complement strand
AATGGGGACAGGCCCAGTCTGTAATTCAGGCAATGGAGGAGTAATCCAACACAGAGTGGATTTTGAACTCCTTCCCCATTCAGCAGCTTAGCTCTGTCGGGAATAGGAAGGAAGGTGAACTGACAGAAAGAAGTCCCAGCATGGAGTGTAGCCAAATAGTGGAGAATATTTATTTTATTTTTATTTTACAAAAGTTTCTGTCCCGCCTTTTCCACCCTCACAAGGGCAACTGGGTAGCTAATAAATTAAAACATACATGATAAAATTACATTTTAAAACCATTAAAATAACACATACCCCAAACACACACATGTACATATCATTAAAACAATTAAAAACCAGAACTAAAATAAACAGATAAAAACAGCAATTAAAACATTGTTCAGGAAGGAGAGATCACCGAGGGAATGCCAAACGAAACAAAGAAAGTCCTCACTCACTGGTGGAAAGTGGCAGCAGAAGGGGTTGGATGAATCTCGCTGGGGAGACAGTTCCAGAGCTTTGGCGCCATGCCCAAGAAGGCCCGCTCCCTTGATTGCCACCCGCCTGTTCTCAGAAGATGGGGGACCTGAAGCAAGGCTTCCACATATGACTGCAGTGGCTGGGCGGGTTCGCAAGGGAGCAGGCAGTCCTTCAGGTATGTTGGTCCCTAACCATATAGGACATAACCTCCCATGAGCTATTGTACATTTGATCATTTTTGTCCCATTAATCTGGGAATCTCAGTGGGTCATTCCCTTTGCTTGCTTGATTTGCTCACTGCATGTTCACAAATATCAAAGCTGGTGCAGTGTGACTCCAGGGTGGAACTAGCTGATGGAAGAAGCCATCCTTCATGATCCTGGTGTCCATCTTTGGGAAGAAGCTGACAGTCCCCCTTGACTCCTGAAGTATGGTCTTGATGATCCAGACACACTTAGTCTCCACTGGTCTCCTGATAATCTGTAAAGTCCACCAATTCATCCATCAGTGGCCAGTGGTGTAAGTACCCACAATTTCCCAAGCTTACAATGCGATGTCA
>NW_015171561.1:356903-364960 GCF_001447785.1 Gekko japonicus | reverse complement strand
CAAGACATCACTGTGAATTAGGGAGAGGTGTGTGTCCCCCTATAGGCCACCCAACTCCCGAAGATTGAAAGGGAGGTAGAGGTCTGGCAGTGGGCGATCAAAGTGCCTCAGGGCCTGAAGGAGGTGGGACAGTTATTGGTCCTCCTGTCATATTGGGAGGAAGTCCTCTGCCTTATATATAACCACCTCTGGGAAAGGCACGAAATGCCTGCAAAGAAATTAGCTGACCTTCTGGACAAGGGTGGTTTGGGTTTGTTTTTGAGGCTTTTTTTTTAAAGTCTCTTTTTCTGGACAGCAAATCTGTCGTATCTGTCCAGTTTTCTGACATGACATTAGCTGGGACTCCTGAAAGACTCCTGTCTTCCCTGTCCATTATGCATTATCCCTCTGAAAGGATTGCTATGAACTTTATTGGGTCACTGCCCTGCATTCCCAGAAGGCATTGTTACATTCTAGAGCTCATATGCTACCTGGTACCCAAAAGCTATATTTCTTTGCAACTCACATACCTGGGGACATAGCTCAAGCACTCCATCTCTTTGCCCAGGTTGGTCTCCCCTGAGAGTTTCTGACTAACCACTGGCTCACAGTTAAATCACAGAGATGTAAGCTCTCTGGTAATTCTTTAGTCATAGAGAATTTAAGAGGACTAAGGGCCAAACTAGATGTTACTTTTGACATGAATCAGGTTGGGGTTCCCCCAGCCAAACTTGCAGTCATACATGCTGTTGGGAAAGCAATGTTCTCAAGTACAGCAGGGACTGATTCAGCTTGGGACCACAGCCTGAGGGCAGATAAGAGGCTTGAGCCTTCTCTCCTGTGATATTTTCCCAATCCAGAATGACCATGGGGGCTCCACGTGCTGGAATTTCTATATTCAATGTGAAGTGTAAAGTTCAGACTGTCGTAATGTATAAGATGATTCATTTTGTGAGAAAATATTCCAAATAGCTTCTTGTCATGATGTTGGGTGTTTGTAAATAAAAAACAAGGTGTTCAAACTTAGAAAGGTCATGCTGAGTAATACAGAAGAACTCTTGGAGTTCTCCCCAACGAACAAGGATAGTTAGGAGCAATGATCCCTCTAAGCTGTGGAGCCTTGTGAGCAAAAAGTCTCCTTTGTGAGCTACTGGCATTAAAGTTGTGAGCGAGCGATTTGGCTACTGCATAAATTCGTTTGCTCTGAAGCCATCCTTCCTGAGCTAAGATAAACATGTGTGAGCCAGAGGCGAAAAAACTGTGAGCCAGCTCACACTAACTCAGCTTAGAGGGAACACTGGTTAGGAGACTGGGAATGTTATACCTGATTGAGAGACAGAGCTGAACATTAATGAACTTGAGCAACAGCAGTCACCAAGTATTTGGTAAGGGACATTTGGAAATCCAAGAGAAACATGTGGGGGATCCGGAAAGTCTTGCAGGTGGCGTTTCATTTCCTCCTGTAGCCCCTGCCCCAACATTTCCTCTTTTCTTCCTCCAGGCAGCACCCTTTTCTTACTTCCTTCTCTCCTTTCCACCCACCTTCCAAGTTACCTTTTATCTGACCCCCATCTTCTGCTATATTTATTTACTTCATTTGTACCCTGCCTTTCTCCACAATAATTCCATTGGAGCGATACTTTAATTCCTACTGGAGATGTATTTTGGTTACTTTGGGGTAAAGGTATTTCAGACCAGCCATCTGTTTAGATTCTTTTCCTCTGATGGAACATCCAGATAACAGGTGGCAGATTTCATGAGCTTAATAACCATTTTTAGAATCTTTTAGTATTTTTGTCAGAATATTGTCAGAATACTTCATAATGTGTAATTTTGTCATTTCACTCTTCTCTGCTGGCAAACTTGTTCTTCATGTCCACAAGATATAGTTCAATTCTCAAGTATGTATCTCATAAATTAAAATGATATGGCTTGTTTTTACTAGAATGTTTAGAGACTGAAATGTTTACGGCTATTTACTGGGTCACATAGTGATCTTGACATCTCGGTATCCCCAATCCTAGTCCAGTTCTTTGACCTTTGCACCTCACTGGCTCCAGCACAAATAACAAGACAACAAACCTTAGCTGCATAACAGAAAGAATGTTGCATCTTTAATATTTAGAGTTCTGATTATTTTATTGCATTTTAAAGTTGTGAAGCACTAAAATACTGAAAAGAACATAATCTGTGACTAAACGCATCATTATAAGATGTGAACAAAAGGAAAAGTGACCTGATTATGGTATACAAAATGTGTTACTTTCTTGCTTGAATTTTTCAGTTGATGGGAAGTTCTTTTTGAAAGCACCTTTTTAAACCTTCCTTTTAACACTCTGAAAAAAGTACAGGAAAAGAACAAATATAAGGCTCTTCCCTTCCAAATGGACATTGTAATAAACATTGACATACTACTGGAAGATGTTTGTATGACATGGACAATTACAGTTTTCATGGAAGCCTAATTGCAAGCTTTTACCAGATAATTCTTTACTTCCATTAACCAGTTTTTCTGTTGGGGGGGGGGAGGCAGAAGTGTTCCCTTTGACCAAGCAAAGAGGCTATGCTGGAGTTCTTTGTACTTGCATGGGCAAAAGCCATGTGGGACAGGGGCTATAGTAAGGCGGGGAATGGGACAAGATTGAGTATAAGGCTGGCTGGATCGAAGCTCATGTATTTCCTCTTATATACAATAACCCAAATGGTGGCTCTGCCAGAACAGCTAAACTGAAAATTCTGAAGGTCTACCAGGGCAGGGAATACAAAACTGCAGCTCTAATGGCCAGTAATAGAATCCAAGTTCCTGATAGCAGTAAGTCACTAGCATGTGTTAGTGCTAAAATGCTGACTTTATCTTTTAAATCATCCTTGCAGCACACACAATACACTCATGCCACAGTCCTTACCCCAGTTATGCATTTAGGCTGTATCTGTATGTGTTTTACTCTGTAGGTAAGTTTTACTGTGTTCATCTAGCTGATATTATCTGTACCATGATATAGATTGGTTAAACATCGGATGCATGCCAGTGCTCAGCAAAGCTACTTTGTCTTTGACATACACTGAGATAGCTGTGGCGATGATTGTTCACAACTCCATGGAATCAGGTGCTTGGATGTCCCTTACTAAATGGGGTTGGATCCAAAGGTCATTTGCTGTTGGCGGATGGCACTTTTACCAGTGGAACAGAACTCTTCAGTCATCCCTTCCCTCACTAATGTCCCTGAAATGCTACTCCTGGGGTGATAGGGGACCCTGGGGTACAACATGAGGGCTGAGCTGGGGGTCTGCAATGAGAATGGGGAATCAGTAGAAATCTATATATCTAATTCCCAACATGCCCCCTCCATGCAGATATCTAAATCTGCACTTCGGGGGCACTTGGGGGGCAGGGAGATTTTCCTGCACATTTGGGGTAATCCCCGAATATGCAGAAAAATCTGAAAAGTTGAAACAAATATAGGGGGGATATTTAAATCCCCCCAAAAGTAAAAGCGTTCTGTGCGCATGTGCAGGGAATGCTCTGAGAACGGCTTCGCCGCCACTAGGGAGGGGGAGGGGTGGGAGAAGGCTTGGCCGGCCAGCAGCTGTAAGCAGCTCAGCCCTCGCTGCTGCCCGGGGGGGGGGAAGGGAGAAAGTTTGGCGGGCCAACTAGGCCTCGCTGCTGCCGCTGGGGGGGAGGTAGGGAGAATGTTCGCCAGGCCAGCCAGGCCTTGCCACTGCCACCGCTAGGGAAGGGGGGAGGGAGAAAGATTGACAGGCTGAGGTCAGGCCTCACCGCCGGTGCTCTCCCCCCCCCCCCCGTGAGTATCACGGGTCCCCCTTCTTGTTGCCCTCTAATTGCTCATTCAAAATGACTTGCTTCTGATTTCAGACATGCACTGTGTATCTTGATAGCCTCTCCCACATTCTACAACATCTGGGTTGTGACTCTTACAGTATGTATTGAAGCTGATGAGCTTGGAAAAACACAGCATTGTCCAGAATAACAACCCTAATTTTTGATACATTTATTATCTCAGTGGCTTCTTTTTCAGCAAAAATATTGGTAGGCTAGCATGGGTGCCCATATTCCTCCACAGGCTGGAAGCACTTCCAGAGGATAGGGGATCCCTGTTTTGCATAGTGCCAGCTATGCAGGGCTAGGATCAGTCGAGGGAATGACCTGGGTAATCTCTTGATGACTGGGCTCAAGAATCATTTGAAGGGACATCACCAAGTGGTGCTTCTTTAGGGGGAGAAAGAGGCTGGTGGAATGGCTGTATGGCCAGTCGCCAGCCAAGAGTAGAGTTGCCCTGTGACTCCCCCTAGTGCTCCATCCCTCATGTCTCCTGTAGGGAAGGAACACCAAGCATCTTTGACCTGGGTAGCCCAGGGGTGAGCAAACACAAGCAGAGCAGAGTCACCCATCTGCTGTGCCAGGTACTGATGGGTGTACCAGAAGGTGTGCCAAGTGCTGATGAGTGTACCAGAGCACCTCCTGGTCAGTGATGTTAGCACTCTCTTGCATTTCACCTGCACCAAGCTTGAGCATCTGTTGGATCAGAACAGCTCCCTGGACAAGGTGGTTTTCAGAAGATGGCATTGTGCATAGGGAGAGACTACTCAGCGATGAGGAATGGCTGACTCTCTCCCAGATGTTGGAGGTCCTTAAGGCTCTCCTCTGACATGGCAAACCTGGGGCTTGTCATTCCCTTGACCTGAATGCTTCAAGGGAAGATGGCAGCCTTTCTGGACCCAGGCGAGGATGTGCAGACATCCTTCAGCAGAGCACATGTTGGTGTAGGGGCTGGAAGAGGGCATTGCATCCTGCCTGGAACCTCTCACCAAGTAAAAGATCTACACATTGGTGATCCTTTGTGACCCATGCATCAAGGGCAGCCCCACCCAGCATGCCCACCAGCTCATTTGCTGGAGAGACAAGCTCTCCCAGGGCATGCAGCATTTGCAGGTCAAAAGGGTTACACTGACCCCTGGAGAGAAGGAGGAAGAATAAAGCAGCTCAACTGCTCCCCCTCCCACTTCCCCTTCTGGACAGGGTCCCCCCACAGCCGATTCCAAGATGGCCATGGTGATGGATGCCATCACGGAGGCAGTTGGCACCAGCGGGAATATGAGGCTCATGAGACAAGCTCTGGCAGATGCAATGGTGAGGGACCATGTATCAGAGTTCTAAAAGTTGCCTGCCATCAATCCACTGAGCTACTGGGCCAGGAAGAAGATGGTCTGGCCAGACTGCTCCCTGGAGTGTCGCTCAGAGGCTTGTTTTTTGCCCTTTAATGAGTGTGCAGAGTGAGTGTGTTTTTCCTAGATGGGCAACAATGTCTGCTCGTACCACACCCATCTGCTCCCTTGGAGGACTGAGCTATCAGTCTTCCTGCAGATGAAATTGTGGCTCTTCAACTACCCAGTCCTGGATTTTGAGAGTGAGTGGAGTGAATGTGTGCTTGAGTCTGCTTCCTCTCAGTCTGTGCTGGGGAGTCAGGGGAAAATGCTAGTCCCAAAACTTAAAACTCAGAAGTAGAAAGAAACAGCATGGAAGTTATCCAATTTGACTGGTGCTTTATAAAGTCCACATTACAAATTGTGTTGGTGGGACTCAACACCTCTTGGCACAATTCTGCACAGAAAATAAATAAATACAGTGCCAATAATGTTGTCCTTGCCAGTCTCATGAAGAAAAAAACCTGTTGCATTTCCTCTTTACAGGGGTGGGAGGGAACAGGAGTGCCAGTGATAAAAAGCAGCTGCAGCTCCCGAGGCTCCTCCTGTGAGCCAGTGGTGGTAAAGTCTGCCCCAAATCCCCTTCATTTCACTTTCAGAGGCCTTCCTTGGGGAAGTGATGTTAGTGCGTGTGTATCTTACTAGGTCTCACTGACTGCTTTGGTTCTGGCTTGCCAGGTTGGTATGGCTTGGATTCTCTGGTTTGACACTGATTCTGTTGGGCTTGTTGGTTCTGTTTGCCTTTGGAGACTTTGGGACAATTGTTGATCTCATGTGTTTGGCTATTGGCCTTTTGCCCTGGAGAAAGCATGTAGTTCCTTCCCCCAGAAAACAGTGGAGACAAGTAGGATGGCTGGGGGCACCTTGTACAGAGGGGCATCAAATTGGACCTTTTGATCTAATTCACTTGAATCTTAGCGGGGCAGTCCTTAGTGGACAGGTACTACTAGGTTTTCTGCAATTTTGGTGTGATTTGCTTGAAAAAACAGCTATTCCAGCCTCCTGGAAAGAATCTCCCTTTGGGAATAATGGACCCCCAAAATTTCAGAATTTGGTGGGGGGCCCTGAAATGATACCAGGGACCCAGATCATCCATAATACTGGTATGGAAACTATTCCTAAAACCCAAATTTGAAAAAATACCTCCGCCCCCAAGTGCCCATCCCTAAGTATAGTATAAGCCGGAAAATTAGTAGTAATACATGTGCCACTACAGAATGTAAGCTGTGTTAGTTTACAAAAAAAATAAGTTTATGTCTGGCTGTTTACCTTGCACTTCCAGAACATGAAAGAAACACCAAGGAACGGCTGGGGGATGAGACTCAAAACAGCATCCTCTGGCCTCACAGTCTTCAGCAGAGATTCCTGGGTACCCACAGTTCTTTCTGACTTTCACATTAGCAGGACACACCTTTTTATCTATACAGGGAACAAAGACAATTAGTGGATCCTATTCCCAGTGTTTGCCATGGTTCCACTGTTCCGCAAGATGGCTGCTAATGCCATACGTAAACACAGAGGTCCAGATTTTCTCTTGTGTGAAGTATTGTGTCTCCCACCTTTGTCTATGCTGTTTCTGTCCTTGTCAGTGTGGTGTTACCCTTTTGTTCCATTACAGCTCAAAACACACAACCAGAGCTTTTCTCAGTCATTTAAAGAGCTAACACTGATAACTCAATGTTAGTGTACTCAGATATATGCCAAAATGTTGAATTCAAAACGAAATGCTAACCTCTGAATCACCTGCTTGTTGTTATCACTTCTGTAGAAATGTAAGGGGCCCATTCACACATGTACTTCAGCCACGGCCTTGCAAAGTGGATTCACTTTTGTAATTTGGGTTCTGTTTACTCTGCACGTGGCAGCCTAATAGATCCTCTCTTTATATACAGCACTGGTGGATGTTTCATGAGAGGGAAGACGGTCAGAGCATTCAGCTTTGCTACAAGAGAAAAGCCTAGCATATCTTCTCCACAATGCAGGATGACTGTTGTCCGTACGGCAATTTAAACCTAGGATTGCTATTTGAATCGATCTTACATCCCTGTGCTGGCAAATGATCCAACTGGGATGAGCTTTGCTAATGATCAACCCACAGTTTAAACAAATTGTAACCGAGGTTGAAATAAAGGGTGTGTTTGTGCTGGAGAGGACAAACTGCCATTTCTGCAACATCCAGGGCTATTTCTGGGCAGGAACGCACAGGAACGGAGTTCCGGCTGGCTTCAGAGTTGGCCACGCCCACTACAGCCAAAACCTCTGTGTGGCTACAGAGGGAAGGCCTGGAGAGCAAACCCCCCCCGGTGACTCCGAGGTGGGTGGGCCAGGAGGCCCCTGGAAGAATTGGGGAGGCATTTAAATGCCTCTCTGTGCCTTCCCCGGCCTGTCCAAGGGCCGGCTTGCCCACACTGCCCGCAGCTGCAGGGCACCTGGGCAAGCCAAGGGAAGGCATGGGGGTGTGGCCCAATATGCCAATAAACTGTGCTGTCATGGGTGTGGCCTAATATGCTAATTATCTGTTGGGTGTGGCCTATTATGTTAATGAGTTCCTGCTGGGCTTTTTCTACAAAAAAAGCCCTGGCAACATCCATTAAGTCCTTGATTAAGCACATTAATATGTTTTCTGTATTACACAGTATTAAAGATGAAGTATGAATTATAAACAGAAAACAGAAAAATTGAGATATATTACATGTGGGGGGAGCTGGAGAAAAGCACCAGGGGACTCCAGGGACTTTTGAACTGAAGCAGCACCCTGCACTCCTGCATTGCTGAGCAGTGATTCCAGGGAATCCACAGTTGACTCTTGTTTTAGGATCCAGATGGCATCGGCATGCAGCTGTTGAAAACAAAAA
>NW_015171561.1:348382-355107 GCF_001447785.1 Gekko japonicus | reverse complement strand
CTGTATCTAAAGCTGCATTTTTAAAATTATAAACCAGTGTTTACTGTCTTAAAAGTATTATCAATAAGTCATTCAGTCTTATCAAATGTGTAATTTGTAGATCCTTTCATCAATAATTTATCACTTTCTGCTGTTTCCATCAGTGTATTGATATATTCTTGTTTCTTGAGTTCTGTATCTAAAGCTGCATTTTTAAAATTATAAACCAGTGTTTACTGTCTTAAAAGTATTATCAATAAGTCATTCAGTCTTATCAAATGTGTAATTTGTAGATCCTTTCATCAATAATTTATCACTTTCTGCTGTTTCCATCAGTGTATTGATATATTCTTGTTTCTTTGGTACTTCAGTTGATTTCCAATATTTTGCATATAAAATTCTCGCTGTTGTAGTAAAATAAACCATCAAGTATCTAATATTTTTATCAAAATTATTTGGTAGTATACTCAAAAGCAATACTTCTGGTGTAAATGGTATCGCACATCCTATGATTTTTTGAATTATTTCATGGTATTTCATTAGTAATACAACAATGCCACCACATATGGAAAAAGGATCCTATTTTACTTTGACATTTCCAACAAATATTAGAGCATTTACTATTTGATTTTGCTATTCTATCAGGAGTTATGTACCATCTATAGAACATTTTATACATATTTTCTTTATATGTAATAGCTTTTGAAGCATCAACTAGTTTTGTGCTTTGTTTTCATGCCTAACATGCATTTATAAAATTGTACCAATAATAGATAATACTGGAGGGAAAAGAATTAGGAGAACATATTTTCAAGAAAATTCAAGACAGGAGAATTTGTCTGAAAGTGTTCAATTTAATTCGAAGTCATCCAAACAGAGATGATCCCTTCCCAACCCACTTTTAAGTAGGTAGAGTATCTTTGTACCTTCTTAGGGACACTCAGCTTCCAGTCCTCCTGCTACCCTGAGCATCCCATTCAAACAAGTCCACTTCTTCACAGACAAGCATAGTGCTTACCAACTCATGGCTGATGGGCAGGGATAATGAAATGTAATGAAATAAATACAACCCAACAGACAAACGGCTGCCATGCTGACTTACCATTCCCAGGTGGGTGTGCTTTGTGTTAGCAGTTTTAAAGCCAAGTAGCCCCTCACTTAGGATTTTTGTGGGAAAGATGCATAGTTTGGGGCAGAGTACTAATGCTACTTCTGCTCACGTTCTGCTTGCTGGTTCCCAGGCAGCCAATCATTTGGTGAACTGCTCAAATGCATCAGCTGGCTGGCTTTGTAGCATTTTCACATTGTTCCAGGACACAAAGCCAAATGGTGGAACTAGGTGGAGATGAGCTTTGGCCTGTTGTTGATCTGACTTTGCACACACATTTGCTTGCACCTCTTCTAGTTAAGACATTGGGCATCTTCATTCTGGCCTGGCATATGCTAGGGTGGCCAGCTTTGATTGAGGAAATGCCTGGAGATTATGGGGGATGGTACCTGGGGAAGGCGGGGTTTGGGGAGGGGAGGGACTTCAGCAGGGTACAATACAACCTCCAAAGCAGCCATTTCCTCTAGGGGAACTGATCTCTATTGCCTGGAGATCAATTGTAATAGCTAGAGATATCCAGCTGGAGGTTGGCAACCCTAGTATCAGTTGCTATGGACACAGCATAATGCCTCACAAAGCAAATCAGAGACACATCCCCCCCCCAAGGAGAAAAAATACTGAAAAATGAAGGGCATCGTTGCTTTTATTGGTAGGCAGGAGGGTGGAGTTGTCTTTGGTTTGTGTCATAGCTCTTCTATACTATCAGTAGAGGTTGCTGCCCTCACCTCTTGTTAAATATTTTAACAGTCCCCTTATCTCTAAGCTGTCACCTGTTAGGTGTGTGCACTTCCTTGACAATGTAGACAACTTTATGATTCTAAGAAATCAATATACTTCTATGCATATGTAATGTAGGCAGAAGGCCTCACCTGGGATTTAAGGCGTCACCCATTCTGGATAGGGTTGCACTTCCCATGAAGGAATAGGTCCATAGCCTGCTCTTGGACCCAGGACAACCACTGTATAAGCAGATGGAATCTGTGGCCAAGAGTGTCTTTTACCACCTTTGATTGGTTAGCCAGCTACAGTCTTTCCCAGAAGAAAAGACCAGCAGGCCACTGTGGTTCATGCCCTGGTTACATCTAGGTTAGATTATTTTTATTTTTTTTTATTTATTTGCATTTTTACCCCGCCCTCCCTGCGAACGGGCTCAGGGCGGCTTACACAGGGGCATAAGCCCATACATAACACAATATAAAACAGTAAAACCATTAGATCACACAAACAGATAAAGTGCTCCATGCAGACAAGATGGTCTCTGAGGATGGTAGCAATCATTTCCTTAGGTGAATTTGTCCTATCGATGGTCCAAGCCAGTCCAGCAGCATCAGTGCCATGCAAATTTATGGCCGTTCTTCGGGGGGCCGCTCCCAACCCTGTTGTTTCAGTGTTGGTAGTAGTAGAAGTGGCGGCCCCTATATAAAAGCCTGGCAGAAAAGCTCCGTCTTGCAGGCCCTGCGGAACTGCAGAAGGTCCCGCAGGGCCCTGATCTCCTCCGGGAGCTCGTTCCACCAGGTGGGGGCTGCCACTGAAAAAGATCTGGCCCTGGTCACAGCAAGCTTTACCTCCCG
The DNA here is from genome assembly GCF_001447785.1 of Gekko japonicus. Lineage (NCBI taxonomy): Eukaryota > Metazoa > Chordata > Lepidosauria > Squamata > Gekkonidae > Gekko > Gekko japonicus. The sequence continues at coordinate 352,449 of NW_015171561.1, read as the reverse complement.
GTGGCCTGGAATCTCCAGGCGATGTTGCATCCCCGACCGAAGTGCTCTTGGGGAAAGGTGGTCCCTCAGGTAGGTCGGACCCTGACCATATAGGGCTTTAAAGGTAAGAACCAGCACTTTGAAGCGGATCCGGTACAATATGCTCTACGTGGGGCTGCCCTTGACAGGTGTTTGGAAACTTCAATTGGTTCAGAATGCAGCAGCCAGGATGTTGACGGAAGTGGCCCATCAACACTGGCTTCCAATTTGTTTCTGGGCACAATTCAAGGTTCTGGTTTTGACCTTCAAAACCCTATATGTTTTGGGACCAACATACCTGAAGGAGCACCTAATCCTTTTTGAACCTGCTTGATCATTACAGTCATCTTCAGAGGCCCTGCTTCAGATGCCCCTGCCTCTGGTAACCTGGAAAAGGGCCTTCTTGGTCATTGCACCAAAGCTCTGGAACTCTCTCTCCAGGGACACTTGTCTTCCTCTTCTGCTGCCATCTTCTACCAGCAGGTGAAGATTTTTCATTTCATTCAGCATTCCCTCAATGGCCCCTCTTTCCTTACCAATATTTGTATGTTTTATATGCTTTTTAACTATGTTTTAAACAACTCTTTAAAGTAAAGGTTCCCTTGCTCGAAAGCCAGTCGAATCCGACTCTAGGGTTTCAAAATGCCCGAAGAGCCAGCACTGTCCGAAGACATTTCCGTGGTCATGTGGCCGGCATGACTAAACACCAAGGTGCACGGAACGCTGTTACCTTCCCACGGAAGTGTTACCTATTTATCTACTTGCAATTTCTTGCTTTTGAACTGCTAGGTTGGCAGGAGCTGGAACTAGAGATGGGCGCTCACTCCGTCATGCGGCACTCAGGTCTTGAACTGCTGAACTACCGACCTTCCACAGCCTGCAGTTCAGCGTCTTAACCACTTGAGCCACCACAGCTCCTTAAACAATTCTTCAAATTTGTTCAATCTATATATCAATGGCAAAATCTAAGGATACTTAAATTAGGTGACTGGAACTGTGAACAGGCAAGACAGAACTTTCTACAAACCTAAGAAAGGCCCCAGATTTGCAGAAAAATATAAAATCCTTTAAAAATACAAGGGAGGGGGAGGAGCGTCTGTGACTGTAAGCAACAGATTTCCTCAGTGGTGGCTGCTAGGTAACCACAGATTCCAGACTTGGTGCTGTCAGTAAAAGGCAGGGCCCTTTCCAGGCCTGTTTTGCCTAGGGTTGTCAGACCCCCAGTCTGGGTAGGAGTTCCCCTGATTTTTGGGGCTTCTGCCTGCCACCTGCCAGCTGGTCGGTGGGGGAAGCCCTGCCCACAAATAGGGACAGTGCATGGTGATGTCCACAACATGTTGACATCAATTCCGTGTAATGTCATGGCATCAGGGAATCAAGCGACATCGCTACCCACCCCCAGAATGTCCCCCAAATCCCCTCCGCCAGCAAGCTCAGGGACCTGGCAACCCTAGTTTTGGCCTTTGAGGGAGGACTCATCAGGACCAGGCCTGGCTGGGGTTGCCAGCTTCCGGTTGGGAAGTTCCTGGATATTTTGTGATGGAGTCTGAGGATGGCAGGGTTTGGGGAGGGGAGAGGCCTCAGCTGGATATAATGCCATATAGTGCAGCCTCTAAAACAGCCACTTGCTCCAGTTGTAATTGTGTTGTTCAGTTGTAATTCTGGTACATTTCCAGGTCCCACCTGGTCATTGGCAACCTTAAGGCTGGCAGCAGCCTCCAGGTGATTTGAAACCACCAGACTTGCATGACTCAACTAGGCCTGGCTACTTGCTACTGTTTAGCAGCAGACACCCTGTCATAGGCTCTAGGGAGTCCCCCCCGCTATTTAACAGGTAGGACTTGGGAACCCTACCTGCATTTCCCAGGCCCCCTTTGGACCCTGTATTGGTTAGCAGGGGATTTGGAGGGAAATCTTGCACCAGTAGAGGAGTAGGGGGTGGTGCCTGGGAAGAAGGAATAAAAAGCCTCGCCCAAAGTGGGGGGGTGTTTACTCCTAGGGAGCAGAGCCAAGGAGAGGCTGCTGCAGAAAGAGGGATTCCTCATCCAGGAAGGGGTAAGTCAGCTTGAAGCCAATCACCAAGAGACATCATCTAGGGACAGTCTAGACAGAAGCTGTCATGATCTGTGTAGGACTAGGAGACAAGGCCTAGTGAGACCTAGGCCAAGGAGATTTGTGTGGGAGTGGAAAGCAGACACAGCCTACAACCCCCACAATGCTTGGTGCCGGTTGTAACCAATTGGTGTCCAGGGATTGTATGAGGTGATTGTTACTTAAACTTAGTGGGCTTTGGAACTGCGTTCTTTTCTCTCACAGAGTTAAGCTGAGAGAACAGTCTGGTCTGAGAGAAAGATCCCTCAATTGGGACAGAGTGAGTACAGGCACAGGCCTGGTATATAAGGCTGTGGGCCTTGAATAATAACCAGTTAAGAGAAATGGGTAGCCGCGTTAGATTTGTTTTATTTACCTTTAGACACTGTTATATTAAGCACCTTGTCTTGTTTTCCTTGCCCTATTACTGTATTAATAAACCATTTTAATGTTCTCTGCCGGGTCATCACGCCTATATTTCTCGGCTTAAAAGGGGGATTTTTGGCTGGGCTTGGGAGGGTACTCTGGGTCTTTCCAAGGGACCCTAAGTCCAGAGTGGTGGCAGAGGAAGGTGGCAACCCATGGGTAGCATGACAGAAGCATTAGGGTTCTTTTATTTGTTTGCATACCTACATTTACTGTTCTCATTATTCTACAAATTATTTGAAAACCAGTTGTTATTAGACCTCTTAAATAAAATTGTTTATTATTCTGCCTCAGTCCTTACGCCTCATTTGGCCACATATAAAGTACACCTTACTGGAAAAGAGGGGATAAGGGGTTGGGTGGGTACTCTGGGCCCTCCCCAGGAGACCCAGACCAGTCACATACTTCTAGCCTGATCTGCCTCACAGGGCTGTTGTGAGGCTAAAAAGAGCAGAGTAATGTAAACTGCTTTGCCCCTTCCCCTGTGAATAAAGGTGGGATGTAAATGAGGTAAATAAATAATAAATATAGCTGAAGATGGGAGGTAGATAAAAGGTAGGTTGGTGAATGGCTATGAAGGAGACAAGGTGTAAGGAAAGGGCAGAGGATATGGGGGGGGGGGTTGCCAGGGTTTTTGGAAAGAGGAAGTACGGGTAGGTGGATACAGGGGGAAATGAGGTACCACTCCCACAAGTCCTTGAGGGTTCCCTACCATACCAGTGGGCCTGCCTCTGTGGCTGGCACCACACAACTGGGCCACAGTTTTCCTAGGTAGAGGCTGCTAGGGGGAAGTTTAAGATAAAGGAGCAAATAAATGCAGGTTAGCTGTTTGGTGGGAAGGAAACTCCAGGTTAGGCAATTCCTAGATATTTGGGGCGTGGAGCCTGGGGAGGGTATGGTTTAAGGAGGGAAGGGACCTTGGAAGGGTATAATGCCATAGATTCCATTCCAAAGCAGCCATTTCCTCCAGGGAACTAGGGCTGCCAACCTCTAGGTGGGGGCTAGAGATCTCCTGGAATTGAAACTGATCTCCAGATGACAGTGATCTGTTCCTCTGAAGAAAATGGCTGGTTTGGAGGGTGGGCTCTATGGGATTATGCCCTCCTAAGGCTGCTTCCATCCCCAAAACTTGCCATCCCAAGGCTCTACCCCAAAATCTCCAGGAATTTCCCAACTTGGAGCTGGCAGCCCTAAGGGGAATAGCTGTCGGTAGTTGGGAGATCTGTTGTGATTCCAGGAGAACTCCAGGCTCCACCTGGAGGCTGGAATCTCTAGAAGAAGAAAATGAAGCAGAGAAAGGAGAGATGCTATGGGGGCTTTCAGGGAAGGAGAAGAGGAAAGAATGGGGAACAGTAGGGAAGTAAACAAAAGTTGTCGTATCAGAGTAGTAGAGAAATGTATCCTGTTTGCTATGTTACTGTGGACAAGAATACATGGGTCTTTCAAATAATTCTCAGTAGCAAAAGATACTGCGTCTCTCCACACTCCCAATTTTTATCTATTCAGTCTTCTTACATGCTGAAGCTGACCAG
>NW_015171561.1:331393-348222 GCF_001447785.1 Gekko japonicus | reverse complement strand
ATGAAATCATCCAAAAACACTGAGGAGAGTTTGAAAGTTCTGAACCCCAAAATAAGATTTGGACCCCCGAACTTCATACACCTCCGTGTTCAGCGAACTCTCCCCTTCGAGGGGACATATGCTGTGTCCTGGTTCAAAGCGTGGTTCTTGTGCCAGCTGCTCCAAAGTGAGGCACCCTCAGGACAATCATACAGGCAGATACTGGGGCCAAGCTGTACCCCAAAAGAATCTTTGGACCACACTGAAGGACTTATCCCCATGCTCTGGGGACTATCCCCTGCAAGATGACATGCAGTGGAGCCCGGTTCAAACACTGGTTCCAGAGCCACAGGCTTCCATTTCAGATGCACGCAAGAATCCTGTATTAAAAAAAAAAAAGAGATTTGAAAAAGGAACTGGTTTGACTGTTTGCCCACTACATCCCGGAATAAGGTTTGGACTGCCACATGTCATACACCTCCATGTTCAGTGAAATCTCCCCATCGAGGAGACGTATTCTGTGTCCTGGTCCAAAGCGTGGTTCTTGTGCCAGCTGCTCCAAAGTGAGGTGCCCCAAGGGAAGTCACACAGGCAGACAGTGGGGCCTGGCCGCACCCCAAAGCAATCTTTGAACCACCCCAACTGAAACATCCCCACACTCTGGAGACTGTCTCCTGCAAGATGACATACAGTGATGCCCGGACCAAATACTGGTTCTGGCGCCACAAGCTTTTATTCAGAGTGCCTTCCAAAGGCCTGTATTTCAAAGAAGATTTGAATAAGAAAGTGCCCTCTGTACCCAAAATGAGCTTTAGACCTACAAACTTCATACACCCGCATGTTCAGTGGACTTTCCCCTTCGAGGGAATGTATGCCATGTACTGGTCCAAAGCACAACTCTTGTGCCAGCTTCTCCAAAGTGCGGTGCCCCAGGAAAATCACACAGGCAGACACTGGAGCCAAGCTGCACCCCAAAACAATCTTTGGACCACCCCAACTGACACATCCCCATGTTCCGGAGACTGTCCCCTGCAAGATGACATAGAGTGATGCCTGGTCCAAACACTGGTTCTGGCGCCACGAGCTTCTATTCGGAGTGCCTCTCAAAGGCCTGTATTTCAAAGAAGTCTTCCTGTGTGACTGCCCTGGGGGCACCACACTTTGGAGAAGCTGGCACAAGAACAGTGCTTTGGACCAGTACATGGCATATGTTGACTCAAAGGGGAGAGTCCGCTGACAATGGGAGTGTATGGCATATGGTGGTCTAATCTTTATTTTGGGTACAGGGGGCACTTCCTTATTAAAATCTTCTTTGTAATACAGGCCTCTGTGCGGCACTCCAAATACAAGCTCGTGGTGCCAGAGTCGATGTTTGGACCGGGCATCACTCTATGTCATCTTGCAGGGGACAGTCTCCAGAACATGGGGATGTGTCTGTTGGGGTGGTCCAAAGATTGTTTTGGGGTGCAGCTTGGCTCCAGTGTCTGCCTGTGTGATTTTCCTGGGGCACCGCACTTCAGAGAACGTTAGTTTTTTCCCACCATAGAGAACAATGGAGGGGATGAGGGCAACCTGTTTGGGGGACCGTACAATTGAACTCCCTGGTACAATGTTCTTGAAACGTGGTGGGTATCTTGGGGAGAGGCTCCAGCAGCTACCCTGTGATGCTGGAGCCTCTCCCTCAAGCCACCTCCCTTCCAGCCCCCTAGAGTATACCCTATGTTTTCGCCATTGACTTCAATGGCCCATAGGATATAATGGGGCCGAAATTGACATTCGGCTGGTGGAAAGACTCCCTGATCAGCTCCTACTGCTGAAATCAACTCGTGGGAGTCTTTCTACCACCTGAAATTGATTCTGCCCGATTCGGCCGCCAGCCCAGGATGGAGCCTGTGGGGCTGCTGACAGGTGGGGAAGTTGTGGGGCCTTGGTAGGAAGTCGGGGGGGGGGCAGACCCCAGAATGCTTCAATGTAGCTACGGGCCTGTCCCTAATTCTGGACTTCAGGATCAGGTGAATATCACCCTAATTTAAAACCAGCCCCCTTCTTGTCACTATCGATCACCTCTCTGTTTCTTAGCTCTGTGTTTGTTGATCTGTTGTTATTATTTTGTGTGAGTGAGTTGTATGAACGTTGCATTTATTCACAATAAAACTCCATTTATTAAATCAAAAGATCTCTGCTTCCTTCCACTCTTGCAATCTTACCCTCATATACATAGAGTATCAAAGAACCCTTATACACATGTACTGCCGTGCATGTCTGCAATCAGACCCAGGCAATCTGTGTAACAGACAAACAAGGATAAAATTGGGAAAAGCCATGTATGCCATGCTGACACAGAAGGATCAATTTGATATTTAAAAATTGGCCAGAAAGCAGAGTCAGGAGTAAGAACATGGAGCAACATGAGCATGTCTGGGGATGAGTGGAAAAATCTGGAAAATCAGAGACAGAATTTTGCACGTAATAGGAGAAAACTGAGAGAATTTAGTGGTTTCTGGTCAAAGACTGGTACAGAGTTTGGATTTTGCAGCTAGCTTCGACCATGTAAGATACTGGGTGGCTGGTAACCCTACTGCAGGATCTTTGGAAGAAGGTTTGTGTAATGTATTCATCCCCGACCGTGCGCGACTAGGTCGCCATGCGGTTGGGTGAAGCAGCCGAGCTTCGGTCATGAGAACAAAGGGTCAAGCGGATCCTAACCCGCACCTATCGGAGGGCTAGGCTCCCAGCCGAGGATCTATGGAACTCTCGGCCACTGTAAAATAGCCAATCACTGGTGTGGGGGTGTGTTTAGGGTGTAGAACTGGAGCACATATAAACCGGCCTGCGAGCTGGTTAAGGTTGTCTTATTCTGAATGAAGTAAAGGTATGCTGAGCTGAAATCACTCTCCGTCTGCATACTTTTCAGTTTGTATAAAAATGTATGAACTTATTTCAAGTTCATAAACCGGCCTGCGAGCTGGTTAAGGTTGTCTTATTCTGAATGAAGTAAAGGTATGCTGAGCTGAAATCACTCTCCGTCTGCATACTTTTCAGTTTGTATAAAAATGTATGAACTTATTTCAAGCTCATCACCTGTGATGAGTTGTAATCAGGGCTGCCAGTTCTCCACTGGCCAGCAGCAAAGGATGTGGGGTCAGATCCAGGTTGGGAAGCTCCTGGAGATTTGGGAATGGAGCGCGGGGAGGACACGGACCTCAGTGGGGTACAATGCCAGAGAGTCCACCCCTCCAACCCATCTATTTTTTGCAGGAGAACTGTTCTCTGAAGTCTGGAGATGAGCTGAAGTCTGGAGATGAGCTGAAGGCTGGAATCACCTCCTGGCAAGCAAGCAGAGACTCTGAGCAGATATTGTTTTCCCCACCCAAGCAATTCACAAGTTGCATATCTGAAACATTCTTAACCCAACCATCAGCTAAAAGAGGAAGAGTTGGTGAGCCAAAGTTGAAATACACTATTTAAAGATTTAAAACTACCAAAACCCAGCAAATTAATTAAGGTTTCAGCTAGTAAAAATTCTGCTGTGATTGTCACTGATTGATATTATTTTTAAATATATTTTTTAAACTCTGTTGTGTGACAGGGACTTTAGGCAATTTGTTTGTAAATTATCTCTATATTGCAGACCTGATTAAGTAAGCTCTGACTCAAAAGCTTATGCTAGAATAAAATTTTCTGGTCTTTAAGATCCTATTCAACTGGACTCCTGTTTTAATTTCCCAGCCTGGAGTTGGGAACACTTGAGAGATTCATGTAGAGTTCAGGAGAAGGCAGCCCTCATCAGCCAGCCAGGGCGAAGGCAGGGCCGCTTGCATGGGCAAACAATGGATACAGAGAACTGGACACAGAAGATGCGCTCCCTCTAGTATGTAACTCCTGACATCTTATCCCAATCCTTTACACAATTAAGGGGAAATGTCTTTTCTAAGCTTAAATAATAGTGAGACAGGGAAATTTACCTCAGAAGGCGCATGCTTTCTCAGCGGCCAGTTCCTCTCCTTTCCTAATCTTTTCACACATAAATTTCCTTTAGTTAACCATGATTACTTTCACTGTTATTTGGGATTTAAAAGTGGTTCCAAGGATTAGCCTTTGTGAACTGCTGCTCAGTTTCAGTTTACATTGTCATTTGCTACTATGTTTTATGATTACCATTGTATGTTAAATTGATGACAAAATTATTAAAATAATTAACGTGATCCAATATCGCATATATAGAAAAGTCTCAGACTTGCCAGGAATGTCAGCTTTCTTAAGTAGGCAACCCCGTGTTGCTCAAAGGGCCCTTTTGTGAATATGAGTCAAGTCTGACCTGGCCCAAATTCATGGCAGAAGGGTGAGTGAAGCCGTTCACCTGCAGCAAACTGGGGGTTGACTCTGGTTGCACAGAACTTAGATCCTCATCTAGCCTTCTGGGTGCTGGGAGGTGATGCCTTCACTGTCCCCTCTGTCTCGTGGTGCTTCATTCTCTAAAACCTGGCTGTAGGACCACAGTTTTACTTCATCATTGATCTACCACACCTCAGGTTATATTTTTACAACTCAGTTGTTTCACCTATTTTCAGCAGCTTTGGATTCAGCATCTGCCTAAAGGCATTGTCTGCCAAATTCCACATAGATCAACAGAATTCAGAATCTGAACCTATCCATTTGGTCATATGAATTGGCCCAGAGTCCCTTTCTTTCTACATGGCAGCCATGCATTTGCAGCTTGGTTTATGTACACCAGTATAATCTCAGCCATGGAGCTGGTAGCTGATGTGACCATTGATGTGTCATTTGGTATCACTGGTATTGGTGCATCTTTTGTTATTACTAGTATGGATGTTATAGATCTTCCCACTACAGAAGTTGGAACCAGAGCCAGACAGCCTCCACAAACTGGATAATTTAATAGAAAACATAGCATACAAGCCGGGTTTTTCCATGTAATTATATACAAATGCCAGAGTGAGAGTGCAAGGGGAAGAAACCTCTCAGGAAGAAATTCGCTGTACCTTCATTCCACAAAGCCTCTTCTTCAGCTGGCGTATATTTCTTCCTCTCCATTTCTTCATCCTGAAAAATTGCCCCGCTTTGCTAGAGGCTCAAAGCACCAGGGGACACTTTTGGAATACTGGAAGTGTTCATAGCAGCATCCTTTCTCCAAACATTCATCAGCGGTGATGCCAGAATACCCACATTGAACCCTGTCTCTTGGTGCCATGGCACACTGCTTAAGAGGCCCTTAAAACAAAAGAGAGTCAGAAAAGCAAAAGCACAGTCTGGATTGGGTAGTCATGCCTCTACAATAGTGAGCTAAAGAGCTTTTTAAATATTATGCTACTGTGGATAAGGCCTCATTTTGGGGATGAATTTGAATTTCTCACCTCTACTGCTTTGACCTCAGCTCCCCATTTAGCTTCACTTGCCACTAGGGTGACTCAAACCCATCACTGTATCTAATATTTCCCCATATGTTCCCCCACAGGCACTACGGTCGGGTGCGAAACATCTCCTGGCAATACCAGGCCTGAAGGAGGCCAGGTTGGCCATTACCAGGGCCAGGGTTTTTTTGGTGGTGGCTCCTACCTGGTGGAACGAGCTCCTGGAGGAGATCAGGGCCCTGCGGGACCTAATGCAGTTCCGCAGGGCCTGCAAGACGGAGCTCTTCCGCCAGGTGTTTGAGTAGGAGCCGCCACTACGGTACCATCATTACCTAGCCCTGGAACAAAGAACGCCGGCATTGTCCGGAACAGAGGACACTGAGCTGGTAGAGCAGCAGTAAGTTCGTCATCTTTGTGGAAGATAAATTGGAATATCTGGAGCACTTTATATACGTAATTTTGTAATGTTGTATAATGTTTTAAATGGTTTTTAAAATGTTTTTATGTGTGGGCGTATGCGCTGACGTTGGGGGCGTGGCTGAGCTCGTCGGAGGGGAAAACCATATGGTTTTCCCCTCCGACGAGCTCAGCCACGCCCCCAACGTCAGCACGTCGCCCGTCACTTCCGGCTCCCTGGGTGTGCAAAGGCAGAGTGAGAGGTCTAGTAGGTGATGACGTCATACTGGTATAAACATGCAAATAAGGGACCAAGATGATTGGTTCAAATGCTGATGTCAAAATGACCCAAAAATGCAGATATAGGAAAGGGCTGAAGGAGAGGCCAAAAATCAAGCCAGCCCAGTGATGAATACAATGATTTCATGACAATATATCCATTGAGACATGGCATCAAAGCAAATATTTTGCATTGCTACAGCTCATCTATCCTTCATCAGATTTATTTTGGTCAGACTGAACCTTGTGCTAGGTAGATGCTTCATGCCAAATTTCACATTCCTTGGGCAAATCATCTTGATTTTATGATGAACAGAATGGTAAAGGACTGAAAGTCACACTTTGCAAATGTTCCCACGTGACTTCCTCCAGCTATGTTTTCTTGTGGGAATTTTTGTTGACAGCTGCTTGTGAGAACAACTTACTTGCCAAAATGTTCATACAAAACCATTTATATTTGTTCATTTATACCCCACTTTTCTCCCTAATGGGAACCCAAAGTGGATTACAACATTCTCCCCTTCTCCATTTTATCTTCACAACAACCTAGTGAGGTAGGTTAGGCTGAATGTGTGTGACTGGCCAGTGGTCACCCAGTGAGCTTCCATGGTAGAATGGGTGCCACTTGGTGACGTATAGGAGCTATGCATTGCCAGGTCTGGCAATGCATAGCTTTCTTTCCATTTTGGCAGCCATAGCAGCAGTTGGAAGCTCAAAGGCTGGGGTTGTGGCTACCTCCTGTGACCTGGGTAAGTCTGGGAGATGGGCCAGGCTCAGACAGTTGAAGTGTACCCCTACTTCAATGAACTCAGAAGCATATAACTCTTCTTAAGATGGCACTGTAAGTGCCACTACATTCCATAGAAGTATTACCTATCTGCTGAGTTGTTTCACTCTGAAATCAGCCTCATAAGCAAGTCATTAATTGTGGATAACATTCTGTTTCTTTCAGCAGTGTTCAAATGAGAAGTGCCAGGTGGCTCATACCCATAAAAGTAGTCAGGCTTTGTATTGTTGGCAGTTTTATCCCCAGTGCAGGCCTTCATGAATATCTTTTAAGCTACACCAAGCTCCAGTACATCTAGCAGAATTTACTTTGCTGTCCTTGCAATCTCTGTCCCACCTTCCCTCTATTGTCTTTGTCACCGTTTTGGATTGTGTGCTGTTTTGGGCGAGGAGCTGTCTTACAAAATCCTGCTAAGTGCCATGTCAGAATAATCTCTAAATATAATTCCAGTACTCAAAAGGCCAAAACCAAGTAACACCTAATTCTATTTTTATGGGAAGAATAAATCACAGATTTCATGAATCTCACAATGCAGTTAAGGAAATAATATTATCAGTGCAGTTAACTAACAGGATATTATACTCCTTCCTGGGCCATTTATTCTCATTCCTGGTTTCTGAAAATACTTCTTGTAGTCATTGGTTATAATAACCCCATTGCCTTCCCTGCACATCTGCCTGACCTTCTTGCTTTTAGAACATATGTCTCTGCAGCAAACTTCGCTTTGGTATTACCTGTGTCAGACAGAGGGTGAAAGCACCATCGTGTACTAGCAACATATGAATTGAAACAACATCTTCTTTCTTGGCATTCCTCTGCGGTGATGCCTGGATATCCACATTCTTTTCTTGCACTCCTATCCATGACACAATGTCGGGACACTGTTCAGAAGTGTGAGCCATATTACTACCATCCATAATTTCAACAGATTTTCTATTTTTTTAACCAGTGGTAAGTATTGTAGGCAGGGCCACAGAGAAGGTAACCTGAGGCAAAACATACTCTTGGGGTCCTCCTTCTGCAGCCCACCCCCAAACACTGTTAATAGTCAACATAATGTATTTACCTACATGGGATATCTACAAAATGAAAGTATTATATAGCTTAGTATGTGGCATTTTTATTGATAATAAATTCATTATTAATTATCAGTATTGATTCACTGGATAGGCGAATAGTGTCCGTATCTGATTGTTTTAAGCGATTGCCCTGAACATCAAAGGCAAAAGGTCAGGCACCTTCTATCCTTAGGCGTTATGAACCAATACACTAGGAGTCTTCAGCCTTTTAACATTCCTGGTAAGTTTTCCAGCTTTGCACCCCCATGCCCCTGATTGTTGTTCATGAACAATAAAGATGCTTGTTATAGACTAATGCTTAGGGGAGAATTCTAATATTTTGTCATAGAACTGTGCGCTCCACTCCTATATTTTGAACCTTGGTTCACACATTATTTCTACCACATCAATAGGAGTCCTCTTCTGGTTGTTTGGAACTCAGAAGACACAGGGAACTCCTGTCCATCAAAATTCTGAACAAACAGCAGGGAAGGAAGGTTTATTGGCTTATCATAATCTGCATTTAAGGACAGGCCTGAGGTCCATTGCAGGAATTTGTTGCATTCTCTGCTCCCTTTGCTATATCAGTTTACTTGTATTAGTACTTCTGGGAGCATGATTACCTACTGCCCTGTGATTTTTTTTCTTGAATCCTTGGAAAAATCAAAGAACATCAATATAAAGCCATTACCATCAGTTACCGGAGGGTGAAAGCACTTGGGTTCATCAGAAGCCTTCCTATCATAACAGCATCCAATTCTCCGGCACCTCTTGTATGTTATACCAGGATATCCACATTCCATTCTTTCTTTGATCATTTTCTTTGCAAACTGAAGTGAAACTATGGGAACAATGGCAATAGTCTCAGCTAAGAATGACAATATCATGTTGTCCAGACCAAGATATGGCCTACTACTAGCTTAAATTTCACCCATCAAAAACTATCTGAAATAGAAAATGCCTTAGGCTGATTCATGTAGCTTCCATGATCATGTGGTTGTCACATCACATGGATCATCCCTTTCATGCTGAAATTCTCTATGTGGCTGCGTCAGATTTTTAGATGCAACAGGAGCAGGTGACAAGACAATGAGATAAATCCATGTGGAGAGTCACACTCATTAAGAGAGCCCCACCACAACTGAGGTGGAGCTGAGGCTCAGAGGTAGAGCTTGGTATACACAAGGCCCCACATTTTATCCCTACCTTCTCCAGGTGAAAGGATCACGTGATAGGTGAAAAGAAAGACCTCTACCATTGGGGAGCCACTGCCAGTAAGAGTATACAATAATGACCTTGATAGACCAATGGCCTGACTCTAAGACAGTAGCACCCATAATTGCACCACCAGTGAAATATGAATTTGGAGCAGGGAGAAGGCCATAGGAGTCAGCAATATCTTCCAGAAGCCAGATTGGAAGGAGAGACTGATGGGGATCACCTGAGCATGAAAGGAGAGATTCTGTTCTCATTGATACATTCTTATCTCTCCACCCAACCATATACTCCTGTCCCTTACACTAAGGTCCTTTGGGTATTTTTTTTTTAATTAAGAGAAGCCAGAAGTCATCTGAAAAGCCTAGCTTTCAACAATCCAATGGCCCTCCGTTTTTTAGGTGCAGAGTCTACTTGGGTGCCTTCCATTTTACTACATTATTATTATTTTTTAAAAAAAACCCTAAAGCGTTGAGGCTTTTTAAATAGTTGTGATGCAATTCTCAGAATGGGGTCCCACTGCTTTAATATGCTCCTACAGTGAGGCATACGTTCCTGGTTTGAGAAGAAAAAAGAAAAGCAGGGAGGTATCACTCTACGAGCACTCATCTTTTAAATAAACTGTAGGAATTAACAAAGCACTGGAAAAGCTTTCAAGTGGGGATCATTACTCTTTCAAAAAAATACGCTGTATTGCAAAAAAAAAAGTATTAGAAGTGGCAGTGTGGTTATTCCCCTGCGTTAAGGATACTTGGGCTGCGGTGACATGCGGCAGTTGGAGCGGAGGGGAAGGAAGGCTATTTCCTCCGGAGGAATTTGACACATAGTTGTGAGATCACACATCCCATTGAATCTGTGTGATCAGACACAACCATGGGTGAGTTGTTTTTCCCCCCCGTTTGTTACCCATGCACTTAAACGAGGAATTGAGGAATTGCAACTCTGCACTGAGGGCTCCCTATGGAGTTTGCGATGATGCGCATACTGCGAAGGGGGGGGGACCAACAAGGAATTGCAACTCTGCACTGAGGGCTCCATATGGAGTTTGTGATGATGCACATACTGCGAAAGGGGGGGGGAACAACAGCATGGAGTCGGGATGGAATGATCAGACCATCCCGATGGTATGAGAGCCTGCTTGAGCAATCAGACAGGGGAAAGTTCATCCGTGGCCCGTCACAGCCAGTTAGAGCCGGACTTTCCCTGGTGTCTTTTAACTCTGCTTCTGTGGCAGAGCAGCATGAATTGCTGGTGATTGTGGGACCTTTCCCAGATGTTGCTGTCTGATCATCTCCTTTAGATCCATCAGGCATTTGTGGCTATGTTGGATCTAAAGGTGTGTGTGATTACTTAGGAATGGGCTATCATGCTGCATAAACACATATACAGTTTCAACATGTAATGCAACAAATCCAATCTGTTTGTGTAATTTGGGCAGAGTTTCAATAAAGAACATTTTTGTTGTTGTTGCTGCTGCTATTGTTTTCTGCTTGTCATCCTCTCACTTACCTTCTTATAGTGATAGTTCTTCTCATTTGCATATTCTCTGAAATCTCAATAGATAAAAGAGAGGGTACAAGAAAACCATTGGATCTGTTAGGGTTTTTTTTTTAAGCAGCTGGAGAGGCCCATGGAATCTAGCTGTATTTTTACAAGGCTCACCCCACTAGGAACTATATTATAATTCCTTCCTAGAAAATTTTTCTTCTTGTGCCTAAAGCTGAACCTTGTGGTGGGCTTGATTTCACAGGTTCCCTTTATTCTTCAAATTACTTTTGCACCTGGTAATCTACTAATCACCTTAGCAAACAGCAAGCGTCATCTGGAAAGTTTGGGCAAAGTAGTATTAAAACACAAGTTGGGTGACTTGCTTCCCACCTTTCCCCATGCACATAGAGCAGCTTGTCAAGAATCATTACCTCTCTCTCCAGAAGGATGAAAACACCAGGGCACGCCAGGCTCTGTTGCATCAAAGCAGCATCCTTTCTCTGTGCACTGCTCTGCAGTGATGCCCTCATGACCACAGTCCTCTCTGTCTTTGACATCCTCAAGGCACTGGCATGCATCTGTTTGGAAGGAAGATACTTAAACTCCTTCCTGTTTTTCACTTGCCTTTTACCTCTTCATTCCAACTTTCTATTATGTGTACCACAAAAATGACTGGCACAATGCACATTGCAACTATTTAATTTGATAGCCTTAGGAAACATTGACTATGAACATATGGGCAGCCATACATGGCAGGAAGGCAGCATATGGCCTACCAGTCACTTGTGTAGAGTCAATAGAGAGACAGGAGTCAGCATTTTGGACTAAAGCTGGGGTGTTCAGTGATGGGTGCCTGGTCTCCAGGAAGAAGAAGCCATGGCTGAGGTCAGACTGGCAGTTTGAAGCGTGAGGGAGTCGTGGCAAAAAGAACCTGGAACAACGTGTTCTGGGTATTCCCGGTCACACTTCACCGACTCATGCGGGAGTATATCGGGGAGGAGGCACAAGGGAGCATTCGCACTGTTGGCCCGCCCCAGCGGAGGCACGGCTTTCTTTTTAGTAATCCGGAGATATGCGCTTATGCGCATAAGCGCACAAGCTATTGCGGCTTTCGGCGTTAACACCTTGTTGGTGCAGGATAAACGCGGGATGAATGCGTTCTCCAGGGTTTGCTACCACTTTCACCAGGAACTTTTTAAACTCGGGAGGGAAGCGGTACAAGACAGGTTGAGTACGGCTGGGGAACGCCTGACAGATGTGCCTGTGTGAGGCCCCTTTAATCCATTTGTGAATCGTTTCTGACAGGTGCCTATATTGGGCCAAACTGCCAGTCTGAACTCAGCCCATGTCTCTGTTCAGTTTGAATGGACTCAGAAGAGTGTAACTCTACTTAAAATTCTACCGTTGATTTGCCACCTACTGAAGCTGATAATGTTTACTGTGTGATCCTATGGAGAGTTATTTCAATCTCATTTCATTTTTGGGGGTCTGTTTATATTTGACTCTGCTTAACAGACATTATGTAGGTACCCATAAATAGTTAATATATTTGACGTTCATTCTTTACCTTGGATCGTTTAATTTATTGAGAAACAATACTTACATGGTGGATGACTTGCATTTTGGGGGCAGACAAAGCCTACCCACAGCACAGCTGCCAGGAACAAGCATGACTTGTATTCCTTTGCTATATTCAGCTTATAGACTTCAAGGACATTGATCTAAAATGGGGAAAAAAACCTTGAAACCTAAATTGCTTTAAATACTAATATTAAACTAACCTTTTTAGCCTGTCTTCCAAAAAGGTTGTGTGTGGGTTTGCAACACTGCAAATATAGTTCTTTCTCTCATGCTTGGTTAGTATTTAAACATTTTACATAGCTGGGAATGTGGCTAATACAACTTCGTCATGAGGGGGTGCTTCACTTTAAACATCTGCGGTCTTAAAAAGCATTACAGAAATCAATGCAAGCACAGTCCTTACACTGCAGGTTCCCAGGCAATGGAACCATCATCTCATACTACTGTCTGCTTCACATACAAATTAATTCATTATTTTAAATAAATTACAAAAGACAGTCCAACAAAGTTTAAAAGTTCTCTTTAAAATATTAACTACTTTCTCTATGACATCTTAATTAAATTACCAGAAAAATTTCTATTAACAGTTAAAAATAAATTGTGAGTAAGGATCTTTATAGTGGCTAGAAGAAAAAATGCTGTGATCCAACGAGAGTAATTGGTACAATCGTTGCTGGATCAGGTCCATTAGCGGATGGCTGGTTCTGCCAACCCTGGTTTGCATTGATCAGGGGGGATGGGAATAAATTCTGCCCCAGTGATCTATTTAGGGAATACATGTGCATAGACCTTTGTATACAGAAGCATGCTAGTCACTACAACTGCATGTAAGGATCTACAGAACAATCCTTTCTCCTCTTGACAGCTTACGCCTGTAAAAATACCAGCATATCCTTATTCACAAATAAACCTGTTTTTCTTCAATGTTTCCAAATAGCAAAAAAATAATAATCAATATTATTTGAAAACATGTGGCACTTACATCGAGAAACATACAGAATAAATCATATGAACCCTTGCCTTACTTGAAAAGTTGAGTTGCTGGGAATAAGGAGCTCCATTCTGGCAACCACAGACATGGATACTGGGGGAACACAGCACTTCCTGTCTCCTTCTGTCTCAATGACTCTTTGAATAATTGCTCTTAGTTCGTACATCAGAATCAAATGGCTGTGAGGTTACATAATTCTGGAGCTAAAATGGAAGCTTTAGTTTTCAAAGAACAAAGCACAAAGCACTTGTTTATATGTGACAGTGCAGGCGGCGGGCATAAGGCCAGACTTCCCAAATTATTTATGGGCTCAGCTCATTAGTTGTCCTATGACCAGATCCTGTGAGTGCAATGGGAACAAATAAAGTGCTTAAGGTGGGGCACCACTACTTCTGTGACATGTGTGAGTTAGCCCTTACTCCAAAGACGTGCTGAAATGAAATGTCCAGCCAGGATGTTGTGCTGGTCTGGCACAGCAGTGGTTCACTTTGCAGAATAACCTCATAAAATGGGATTGCAACTGGACAGCATGTTATTGCAGCAGAGACTTATCCTAGGAGTCCCGCAGTCTGTTACTGTCCAAAATGTTGGAAGGAATGGACTGTGCAATGCTGCTTAATACTAGCACAAACATTAGGACTTCAGAGGAGGGTGGTACGCTCAGTAGGGATAGATAGGGCACTTCCTGTACCTTTCTTTCATTCCACTTTGCTTCTGTCCCTTTGTTACACATATTGCTACTCTCTGGAATTCCTTCCTTCCCTCCAGTTATTGTGTACACTCTCTCTCTCTCTCTCTCTCTCTCTCTCTCTCTCTCTCTCTCTCTCTCTCTCTCTCTGTGCCCTCCATAGGGGCCGGACATGCTCTATTCAATTTCTCTTCATCCCAGTTTAAACATATAGCAAGAAACCGGTACACTATCATTCCTGTCAATGGTCCCAGTCACATGGGAGGATTTGCCCCACAAGAGGGATGGATCAGGGGAACATCAAATGGGCATGATCACACCGCAACATCTGGGAAGCGGAGCGCACCCATCCCCGATTCATCCCTTCCAGCCAAAACCACGCATCAAAAAAACCCCTAGAAAACACTACTACCTACCTGAAAATTCGCATCAAGGGCGGCCGTGGGATCGTCAGCACGCCCGTCTCTGGCAACACTTGCGCAGCAGGCTGTCTTGCTCTCCGTTCCGTGGCTTTCCCCCGGCATCTGATCATGCCGGGGAGCAACTGCGCGGTGGCTCGGGGGATCTGTCTGATCCCACCGCTGCGCGTCTTTTTTGATGCAGCTCAAAAAAGCTGCGCTTTGGCCATGTCTTTTCCCCCAGTGTGACCGGGGCCAATAAAGAGCTTTCATTCCTTTTGTAAAGTAACAAGCCTCAATGTGAACATATTCCTAATGTAGCCAGGGCATAACTCCAGCTCCACTTTCACAGAACCACAATATACTCTTTGACGGTTGCAAAATGTTGGTGTATTTTCCAGGCAGAGATCGTGAGCTGAAACACTAGCATAACATTAAGCCTAAACTACCTCAGATCTACAATCTGTCCTAAACTAGAAATGTCCACCTGAAAATGTCTGAGCTCTGCAAACTGGATAACTAAAGAAAGACCACATGTCTGAGTTGGGACAGTGAAGGGAAATCAGTGGCTTCTTGGCTCTAAAGTGCCTAGCATTTGCAGCCATGATGGTTGAATGTGGCCATTGTGGTAAGAAATTTTAGAAATATGGAAGGTTTGGGTTTAAAATGAACCAAATAGTTTATGAAATCCATATATCTGTCTCTGTTTCTTTGCTAGCAGAATAGCAAGGAGGCCTGGCCTGTTCCAAGCCCTTTGTTCTAGGCAAATCTCTTTATCAGTCACCCCGGCAAAACTTCAAAACATTCCAATCCTAGGATTTGAATCAACGAATGTTTCCCCAGGTGTGAGACTTACAATAACCAGCAATAAAAAGGGCAGCTGGTCAGGAAAGCCAGCTTGGGAAGTGACAGTCCCCAATCCAAAATGCAAACTAACTTCCTGAGAGTTCACACGCACCCCACTTTCATCTCAGCAATAGCACCAAAAGGACAGTTTATTTCCCATAATTGGGAAACACCAGGAGAAAACAATGACACTGTATTGATCCTGTGGAATGTGAACTTTTGTTGTGTAAGACCAAGGACGCAATTTCCTGCAAGACAATTTCAACTTCTAAGTGTTAATTTACAACTGTAATATCCTTTGATCATTTGAACTCCTTTGATCATTTGGTATAAATACTGGTAAAATCCAACAGATCGGGGCTGACTCTTGGTAGGAGTCAGTCCGAGAGGCCTCTCATTCTCTGCATGCCTTGGGTGGGGGGAAACTTTGCTTGCATGTTTATTTTTCTGGGTATTTACTATTAATGTTTAGGAAATAGGATTCTACTGTGTTGGCAGGCTGGCATAGCGTCTTGCTGGTCATCTTGCCAGGTAAATCTCTGAATGTTTTTCTATAATAAAGATAAGTTTCATTTTAAAAAGAGACCTTTGAATGTCTCTGCCAGTGCCTTAGTGATTTCCAAGCTTACACCTCTGCCTTTGGTAAGGAGGCATCACTCAGGAGACACACGAACTGAGGGGAGAGAGTGGATGGCACGGGTAAACACATTTTCACAGACACATGCAGCCACATACATTTTTCTCACAACAGCCATCGGTGACCCAGGCTCAAATCCTTTGTCAGCAGGGAAACTGATTGGGCTGGCTTGGACACATGAATAATTATTGTTCAGTGGCATTAAGTATCTTGGAATGGGTAGGGATGCTAACTAATAAGGAAAGCTATCAACCACAGTTTTGCCCCTTCTTTCCTGAAAGGAGATTATCAGTTCAAGGTGGCATTCTGTTTTCTGTTTTGTCTTCACAACTCCTCTATGATTTAGGTTAGGATGAGGCCCAGGATTGGCCCAGGATCGCCCAGCAGTTTTCACAGTTAAGTGAGAATTTGAACCCAGATTTTCCTAACATAATATTCTGCACACTTCACTACACACTCTGAGCACTTCACTGGAGTGATCTATAAAGCATTGAAAGTATAAGAAAAAGTGATCAATGAGCTTCCGGTCTATGGTGACACTCAGGCAGTCGTATCTCCCAGAAACTCCGGGATGTAAACTGCACACCAACGTGTGGGAGGGGGTCCATCAGGTAAAAGACTCCCAGTCAGGGGGCTTTTGAGGGGCGAAATAAATGAAGATCAGCGAGGCCGAATGGCCAACAATGAACTGTGAGTCGGGTTGAAGCGAACATGAGGATATAAAAAGAAGCTGCCCCCCCCAAAGAGTGGCGGGAAAGTGAGCGGGGGAGGGATTCCTTCCAAACGCATAGACAAAACATGAAAGGAAAGAGGGGGGAGCAGAAAAATAAGCAATTAAAACTGTTTTAAGAGACTTATCAGAGTGCAGAAAAGCATTTGGGCAAATATCAGAGATTTTAGCAACTTTCTTGAAAAGTAAACAAATCCAAAAAGATGGCGGGGAAGAAACCGGAGAAAGAGAAGCAGTTGAAAACAAAAGTAGGGGCCAGTCCTTGAATGGAGAAGGTCACTGAGCTCTCAAAACTTTTGGCTGACTCATAAGAACATAAGAACATAAGAGACGCCAATGTTGGATCAGGCCAAAGGCCCATCCAGTCCAACACTCTGTGTCACA
>NW_015171561.1:319588-331027 GCF_001447785.1 Gekko japonicus | reverse complement strand
TAAGAAAAAGGTGCAAAAGCTGGAAATGAAGCAAGTTACAGAAGAGTCAAAGCTTTTACAGCTACAAATGGATAAAGCAAATTTGGTCCTACAGTTCCAAGGGGTCCAGGAAAATGTAGGAGAAAATCTGAGGCAACGGCTGAGTGAAGCAATAGCCCCAATGATAGATTTTACAGTGGAATACCTTTGTAGTGAGATGGATGTGATCTACAGATCTTATTCATTGTATATCAAGAAAAATAATCTGCCTGGTGAAATAGTGATCAGATTCTTGAAGAGACACATGAGAGATGCTATTTTGAAAGCAAATTTGGGAACACCCTTGAAAATTGGAGGCAATAGTATCAGGATTTTAAAAGATATTCCATTTGATATAAGACAGAGGAGAAAGAACTATAAACAATTAATCCTTTTCTTAAAAGCAAATGGCATCAGTTACAGGTGGTTAATCCCAGAAGGCATCCCTTTCAAGATTAACGATAAAAAAAAAAAGACTGACTGTTTTTAAAGCACATGAATTTCTGCGGACACAGCTTGGGGAACCAGAAGAGGGCAAAGAGGAGAAAAAGAAAGCAAATCTGATGGTGAGATGGGCTCGGGGTCTTCGGACGAGGACTCCCTCTCTGAAAAGGGGGCGAATGCCCCCAAAAGCTCTTATAAACTGAGGATTACAAAAGATAAGAATAAATAAGGGCTGAAGGACTCTGATTTGTGCCTGAAGTAATGTGAAATAACTTGGGGATGCTCTGGGAATTTCTTTAAACAGTTAAAAGGGATGGTTAAACGATAATTAATCTACCATAACCGACTAAATTCAATGTATTATGAGTAGCTTTTTGAAAATAGCATTGTGTCAAGCTGATGTATGATCTCCTACTCTTGAGTTTTTAGTTAGTTGTGGGTCTTTTTCTTTATCCCCTAGATGTAGTTCCCTTCCTTATATTTCTGTTGTAGTTTTGTAGTGTGTAACAAAAAACCAATAAAAACCTCCCCCCAGGGGGATGAAGAAAAAAAAAAGAAATAGTTATCAATGAAGTTAGAAATAATGCAAGGTAAACTAGCCTCCATCGTTCATTGGACCTTCCAAAATAGTCTTCAGAATTTTAAACTTAATAACAATTTTTTTTTTTGCTGACTTACAGTGAACCCATAGGTTTTCAGGAAAGAGACATTCAGAAGTCGTTTGCCGTTATGTAGCAACCCTGGACTCACTCTCCCATCTAAATACTAAGCAGGGCTGACTCTGCTTAGCTCCTCAGATCTGCAAAGTTTCCTTTAAGCTATACTAGGGGGCACTGGTGCAAAAAATTTTAGCTGGCAGCGCAGGGAACTTAGCTGGTAGTGCAACCTACAAATGAACTGAGAAGGCATTTCCCCCTCCATTAGAAATGATGGAGGTGGGGGCACCTCCTTCTGGGGCTCATAGAATTGGACCTGTGGGGACCCCCTGGTCCAATCTTTTTGAAACTTTGGTGTGGTGTTTTTTTTTAGGAGAGACACCAGCAGGTATGCTGCAAATTTGGTGCCTCTACCACCACCACCCCCGAGTCCCAGATACCATTGGATCGATTCTCCATTATAGCCTCTGGGGCCCATTGACTATAATGGTCCCCACAGGCTACAATGGAGCCGGAAAAACAATTTTTTTTTGCACATCCCTATTATGCTTTTTAGTATAATCTGTAAGCTGCCTTGAGTCACAGGGAAAAGTGGGCAGATTGATAAAATTTAAGTAACTTCTTGTTTGTTAGATTAAGCAGGGTTCTGACAGTGATTTTTTCCACCTATTTTATATTTGACCTGTAATGCTGCAAGAGTCTCTCGCCTAAGTGCTGGTATATTTTCTAAGGCTCAGCAAAGGATGATGGTTGGAGGCCAGATCTACCAATATAGTGGACTGGGGCAGGTAGACCTGTTCTCCGGAGGCCAGGTTTACCAATATAGCGGAATGGGGTGAGTAGACCTATTCTCTGGAAGCCAGGTCTACCAAAATAATGGAATGGGGCGGGTGAAATTTGACAATTCTATTTTCTCTTATAATGTTTAAATTATTCTTAAAATATAGTTTGAATAGAATCATAGGATTGGAAGGGCCCTCCAGGGTCATCTAGTCCAACCCCTGCACAATGCAGGAAATTCACAAATACCCCCCCAGTGACCCCTGTTCTAAGGGCAAAAACCCCCAACCCTCCACAATCCCTGGCCAAACTGGCCTAGAGAACAATTGCTTCCTGACGCCAAAGTGGCAATCAGCATTTCCCTGGGCATGTAAGAAAGGGCCACAAGAACGAAGCACTGATGCAACCCTTCCTGCCCTCCCTTCTCATGATCTGCCTAAGTTCACAGAATCAGCACTGCTGTCAGATGGCCATCTAGCCTCTGTTTGAAAACCTCCAAAGAGGGAGAGCCTACCTCTTCCGGAGGAAGCATGTTTCACTGAGGAACCACTCTAACTATAAGGAAGTTCTTCCTAATGTTTAAAGGAAAACTCTTTTGATATAATTTCAACCCATTTGTTCTGGTCCAACCTTCTGGGGCAATAGAACACCACTCCACACCATCCTCTATATGACAGCCCTTCAAGTACTTGAAGATGGTTGTCATATCATCTCTCAGTCATCTCCTCTCCAGACTAAACATATTCAGCTCCTTCAACCTTTCCTCATAGGACTCGGTCTCCAGACCCCTCACCATCTTTGTTGCCCTCCTCTGGACATGTTCCAGCTTGTCTGTATCCATCTTAAATTGTGGGGCCCAAAACTGAACACAATACTGTAGGTGAGGTCTAACCAGAGCAGATCAAAGTGATACTATCATTTCGCGTGAACTGGACTCTATACTTCTGTTGATGCAGCCCAAAATGGCATTTGCCTTTTTAGGTACTGCATCACACTGCTGACCCATGTTCAGTGTATGGTCTATGAAGACCCTTCGATCCTTTTCACACATACTACTGCCAAGACACGTCTCCTCCATCCTATAATATGCATTTGATTTTTCCTACCTGATTGCAGAACTTTACATTTATCCCCATTGAAATTCATTTTATTTGTTTTAGCTCAGTTTTCTAGCCTGTCAAGATCATCCTGTATCCTGACTCTGTCTTCTACTGTATTTGCTACCTCTCCCAATTTAGTGTCATCTGCAAATGTAATAAGTATTCCCTCTATTCCTTTATCCAAATAATTGATGAAGATGTTGAACAAAACAGGTCCCAGGACAGATCCTTGAGGCACTCCACTTGTCACTCCTGTCCAAGAGGATGAGGAACCATTAACAAGCACTCTTTGGGTGTGATCTGTCAAACAGTTACAGATCCACCTAACAGTAATAGGATCCAAACCACATTTTACCAATTTGTCAACAAGAATATTATGTGGAACTTTATAGAAAGCCTTACTGAAATCAAGATAAACTATGTCTACATCATTCCCCTGATAATTTAAAACAATTTATTCTGAGATTTTTACAAGGTTATGGAAAAAAATCTTCTAAAAAACTAATTTACACAACAGTCAGATGTAGTCTCGCTCACAACTTTAATGCTACTAGTTTTTTCACTCACAAGGTAGACTTTCTGCTCACAACACTGTGGAGCTTAGAGGGAACATTGTTACAATCAGGCAAGCCTGGGCTATTCAGGTCAGGGTATATGCATATGAAATATTTTTTCTGGTGCTTTATACCTCTATTGTGGCCCACCTTCCCTTCTGATGGCATATGTTGGGAAAATGTTGAGTAATCGTCCATCTGAATTTAACCATAGGCTTTCTGGAGTGAACCCCAGTCAACAAACTAAACATGGCTGGGGGAGGGGCATGTCCACCCACTTATGTCCAAAGCAGGGGATGGAAGATCGATTGATAACAAAAATGGGGTCACAGACAAAGGAGAACTAAATTCTGCCACCTCCCTTGATCTCCCTGTGCTCCATTTCATTCAGCACTCTGTATCTAGCCTGGCTTTGATTCCAGTGTGAACCAGTCTGGAAGAAAGTGTTAAAAGCAATGGAATGCTATAAGTCTCAAGCATGGAACCTCAAGCACTGGAGTATTAGGAATGATCTGTCTCAGAGCAGAGCATGGACAGTTATTATTTATATTATTTTCACCTGCATTTGGGTTTCTTGTCACTCAGCTTATCATTAGGTTCGGGACGAATCTGTACCCACACCCCTGGCTGTGCAAAGATGGCCTTTGATTTGTGAAGTCTTTAAGGTGCAAAACAGCAGGGAATCCATTAGCTCCATAACTGCTGGGGAGTTTGGAGGCACTAAAAGGAGGCTTGTCTTCTTATATCCCAGTTTCTGCTGAATTGGTGGGGATTTATCAAATCCTACTACAGAATCAAAAGTCACAACATCTTTTATAAGTATGCAGGAAAAGGCTGCTGTTATCCCTTTACCCCCAACATACCCACACTTCTTTCAAGGATCATAGTAGAAAAATTACAATCAAGATGTATTAGATCCTTTTATTCTTTCAGGTAGGATGGAGTGCAGAAGACATATGCTGTTGACAGCCATGTGCAGGATTCATCAACAGGAGAGCTTATGAGGGTACACAGTTAAAAATCAGCCATATTTTTCTTCTGGAGGAACAATTAGGGTTGACCGGTAGATTCTTGATTCACATTTATTTTAGAAGCATTCTGAAAATGAAACAGGATTAAGAATGTATTAATGGTACAGCTTGTTAATATTGCCATGCACACTTACTTTGGAGTAAGCTCTATTGACCTCTATGAGTATGCATTAAAAACTGAAATCAACAGAAATAATCGGGGAATTTCAGATTACCCTTTTTAAGCCGTTATTGTACCATCTTGGAGTAAACCAGTACAGGGGCAGCCATTTCACACAGCCTTTCCCCTACTGGTATGGAGCCATCTCTGAAGTGGTTTGGCATTTCAGACTGTGCCGCTTTGTTTTCCCACCCTTTTTCGCCTGCACGGGCGATCTTCGTCTTTTTTTTAAACGTTCTTTTAAGAGTGCTATAGCACTATAACACAACACCAAAACAGCACAATAGCAACCCCATTGGAATACCTGGACTCCATTGAGATACATGAGATTGCGGGATTTAAAAATAGGAAGTGGAAGCTTGGGAACGCACAGTTTGAGAGCATTTTTTAACACTAGTTCCTTCCCGGCTTGCAAACAGCATTCTCATTTTGATGGCCAGCATTTCAGGATGCCATACCTCCAGGAGGGACCTGGGGATCCCCTGTACTTTCAGCTAGTGTTCCCTCTAAGCTGAGTTAGTGCGAGCTGGCTCAGTTTTTTATCCTCCAGCTCACACATTTTTGTCTTAGCTCAGGAAAAATGGCTCCAGAGCAAACTAATTTATGCAGTAGCCAAATAACTTGCTCTCAATTCTAATGCCAGTAGCTCACAAAGTGGAATTTTTGCTCACAGGACTCCACAGCTTAGCAGGAGCATTGCAGAGTTACAGCTTATCTCCTGCCTACAGATATCAGTTCCCAGGGATATAGCAAATGCTCTGGAAGGAGGACTCCATGGCATTGTACTCCATGGAAATCCCTGTTCTCCATAGAAGTAGTGATCTCATGTATCTCAGTGGTCCAGGTAGTGGGGTTGCTATTGTGCTGTTTTGGTGTTGTGTTATAGCGCTATAACACTCTTAAAAGAATGTTAAAAAAAGACGGAGATCGCCCGCACGGGCAAGATAACCTCGTCATCGGAGGAAGGGGTATGGGGGTATTTTACACAGCACCCCGTAACACTTCAGGAATGGTATAGAAAATTGAAGACCGCTTGGAAGCAGTTTTCAGGTAAAACGGCTCAGGAACGCTTCCCTAATGGGACAGGAGCATTTGTGTCTGAAAGGGTCAATATATTCCATTAGGGAACTGTTACTAAAACGGTTCTGTCTGAAATATCAGTACAGAAACCGTTAGTGAACAGTTCCTGAAACAGAACATATTGGCTGTCTGAAATTCCCCTAGTGTGTTAGGTTCAGCAACTTATTTTTCCTATCCCGGCTTTCTTCCTCCATGGAACTCAAGATAGTAAACATAGAGCTGATACTGTCCCAACGTTTATGAACCTTTGGCTGATATAGCCCATCTGAGACTGCAGGGAATTTAGGCCTAAGTTTATCTGTAAGGATAGTTTCCGGCTTGTTTCTTAATGTTTCTGAATTGCTCCCACTAAAGGCTTGGCTCTCCAATAAGTCAACAGAAGTCTGGTGAAAATGTGACCTTTAAACTATGGAAAGAGAGCTACATCTGTTGTTCATGGTGGCATGGAATTAAAAACTAGTATGGAACAGAGCTTTTGAAATATAAAGAGTTATAGACTGAGTTCAGACTGACAGTTTGAAGCGGGATGGAGTTGTTGCAAAAAAGAGCCAGAACAAACTGTTCCGGGTTTTCCCGATCACACTGCGTGGACTGATGCGGGAGCATACCGGGAAGAGCGTTCACACTGTTGGCCTGGAGGCACAGCTGTAAGTGGCGTTTTCCTCATGGCAGACGCCTAGGTGCAGCAGCAAATAGGGCAGGATCTGGCTCCTGTGGGCCATAGGCACATCTGACGACATCACTACCCCCTCTTCAAGGCAAAAACCTGCACCTTCCTGGTGCCAGAGTGAGGCTAGGAGGTCAGTCCGCGTGAACAGCTGGCACACATTACTAACGCGGGCTGTTCCCGACTTTTTGCGTTTAGTGTTCACACTTCCAGGAAGTGGAATGAAGTGGGATAAATGGGCTCTCCAGGGGTTGCTACCACTTTCACCAGGTATCTTTTAAACCCGGGAGGCAAGCGCTACAAGACAGGTTGAGTACGGGTGGGGAACGCCAGACAGATGTGCCTGTGTGAACGGCCCCTTTAATCCGCTTGTGAAACGTTCCTCACACACGCCTATATCGGGGCAAACTGCCAGTCTGAACTTGGCCATAGTGTGCATGTGCTGGGAGATAAGACTTGGGCATTTCACTGGCTGGGGGCTTCATTGTTTACGAGTATATAAGACCCCCCCCATTCACAGGCAGGTTTTTCTTAAACACAGATTTAGGCAACGTGTTGGGTTACATGTACATATGCTTAAATATGCAAATATATTCATTTCAGTATCTGTCCTATCTTGCCTTACATATGGCTTGGATTCACACACATACCACCCCATCCTTTTATTTTTTTTATTTTTTTATTTGGCAGCTAAATTATATGTTGGGGGATCTGATTGCAGATTCTCATCACAAGAAAGTTTGTCCCTTAGTATATGGACTAGAGCATGTAGCCACCCTATCTATAGTAGACACTGTTTTCTTCCAGAAGTAGCAGTCCATGCTCATGAACTACAGGAAGCCTGACTAGTAGAAGCTGCAACTCTTCATGCTACCGCATCCAAGTCCATGTTAGAGAACATCTAGTGATGAAACCCTGCTGAAACTAGATGGGTATGCTCAAGTTCAGTGCTCAAAGCTCATCAGAAGCATGGATTAAGTACAATAAAACTCCACAGTGTATAAGGAGCTGGTTTGCAAAGTGGAAGGTTATGTTTCTGGCCAGCCAGTTACAGAATCTGTTTGCCATGAATAAAGAACTGCTATACACAGAAGGGGGTGGGGGGGCATGGCCATTGTGTAATTGTCATGAGGTTTGAGATAAGATATCAGAAATCATTTAATTCACACCATTCAGAAAGTGAGGATATGAATGAAATTGATACCTGGATCGTTATTAGGATGGAAGCACCAGATAACACCAGTAACACTGGAATCAAAACAGCATCTTCTGTCATTGCATTCTTTTTCACTGATTCCTGGGTAGCCACATTCCACTCTAGCACCGGTTTGTACTGCACATTGCTGTGGGGCTATTAAAGACAGTGCAAATTAATGTACTATCTAAAAATAGTTTATGAACAGTAGATTCTGTTTTTCAGAATTATGTGCAGAACACTGGAATACTCTGTCCCAGGAGCCCCCAACCTTTTTTAGCCTGTGGGCACATTTGGAATTCTGACATGGCATGGTAGGCACAGCAACAAAATGGCTGCCACAAAATGGCTGCTGCAGGAGGTGGAGCCAGCCACAAAATGATTGCCACAGTTTAACTTCAGTAACACAGTGTAGACCCTTGTGCTGTGGTGGCAGCTGCTGCCAAAACAATATTTTTAAAAATCTGCACAACCAATCAAATCTCCAATAGTCAATCTGAAGCATTGCTTGGCAAAGCCCTACCTGGTCCTGCCCACCTCCCAAAAAAAACACTCAGTGGGATTCAGGAAAGGTGACAGCAGGAACCATGGACATGGACACCATACTTTGGACTCTTGCTGTATCCTGCCAAAGCAAGGTATCATGCAATACAAAACAGCATGGAGAAGCAAGGGTAGTAGTCTTCTACCATACATCCTAATCAAGTACAACTACTCAAAACACTCATACTCTTCTGTAAAAAAAGTAAACAGAAAACCAAGCCCATGTAGCTACAGTGAACTATCTGGAGAAAATGTCCACCTGACTTTAATTCCAGCCCCTAGCCATTTCCACAACCACCAGCTGTTTTTGTGTCATATGCTGTAGAGATGCTATCAAGGCACTCTAAAGAACGTTACTCTTACTTCAGCCCCATTGCTTTCAATGAGAATGGGAATTGTTGTGTCCGCTGGCCACCACCAGGGGCCAGCGAATACCCCAGAGCTTGACTCTGGAAGAACAATGGGGACTAGGCTCCTGGTCTCTCCACGGAGGGACCAATGGGACGTTGGCGGGAGATTCAAACCCACCAATGGGACTTCGTCTACGGCCGGCCTTTCACAATCGCCACGGACCACTGACCGCTCCTCGGACTCTTTGCGCTCGATCGCAGGACGCCTCAGGTAATTTCCCCAAGGGTCTTGCGCTGGTCCATCTTCTTAGCGGCCTACGACTACACGCTTGAACACCGCCCCGGTAAAGCCCCAGATGGTCTGCCCGAGTGCGGCGGTCCCCGGCATACCTCAAGGATTATGTGACCTAGGGGGCGGTCTGAACTATGGGGGGAGGGATGTTGTGTCCGCTGGCCGCCACTAGGGGCCAGCGAATACCCCAGAACTTGACTCTGGAAGAACAATGGGGACTAGGCTCCTGGTCTCTCCACGGAGGGACCAATGGGACATTGGCGGGAGATTCAAACCCACCAATAGGACCTAGGGGGGCGTCCCCAGGGTGTACATAGTTGGCCCACGGGTCGTTTCCCTTTGTCCTTGTTATGTAGCAGTGAAGCGTGCAGGATGCTCTGCGAACCGCTGCAGCCTAGCCATGCGGTTAAAACCCACTACACAATAGGAATAAATCACAACTAACTTTGTAATAAGTTGTAATAAGCAAGATAATTTGCTGAGACTGAGCAAAAAGCTGGCCTGCATGCCTCATCATTACACAGTACACTGTTAGCCAGATGCAAGTTCTTTGTAGCAATGATGTTAGCTGGGACTTGTAGTCCCCCTCCTGCACTTGCCTATGAGCCCAGTGACTGGTGAGGGCTCTGCAGCAGTGACAACCTTGTCAGCACCCCCCACCCACCTATTCCCAATGCAGGGAAGCAATGAGAAAAGAAGAGAAGAGAATGGATCTATACCCCACCCTTCACTTGGAGTCTCAGAGCAGTTTATAATCTCCTTTCCCTCCCCCTCCCCACAACAGACACCCTGTGAGGTAGCTGAGAGAGCACTTTTGAGAACTGCTCTTGAGAGAACAGCTCTGAAAGAACTTGTAACTGACCCAAGGCCACACCAGCAGCTGCATGTGAAGGAGTGGGGAATCAAACCCGGTTCTCCCAGATTAGAGTTCACGCTCCTAACCACTACACCAAACTGGCTCTCAGTGAGGGGAAGGCATGGTTTGCAGGAGACTACAGGACTCTCCCTGGCACCCTCATGGCCCACTGAGGCCCACGGCAGGGTGGAAGAGGCATCCACAATAATAATTTCCCATTGCGGAAAGAGAGGCAATGGGCCTTAGAGAGAGGCCGCCGGAGGGGGGGCCCACGCACTGGGAAAGGAGAGCGTGGCAGCTCCCCGGCGGCCAGGCTCGTGCCTCCCCACGCTATGCGCTGGAGGCGGTGGGGCAAACCAGCCGGCCTCGTCCCTCCTCTGTCGGTGCGGGTGGGGGGCCTCTGAGAGGCTTCTCCTAGGTGGCCCCCTGGGCGGAAGGACAGGAGAACCCAGGGGGAGTGCCTGAAAGACAGCTGGCTCGATGGCCTTGGCGGCCTTGGCAGCTGGCTCGATGGCCTTGGCGGCTGGACAGCTGGCTCGATGGCCTTGGCGGCTGGGCCAGGATGGGGTGGGGGGGCTCTGGCTGGCCTCTCCTGCCCAGCCGCCTCAGCGGGAGAGCAAGAGAACTAACGAGTAAGGGCACAAAGGGCTGCCCGGCCCTTTCTCAGCTTGCTTGCCTTGGTGTGCAGGCGAGGAGGGGGTGGGGGTCTCTGGGCAGCCGCTCCCGTTTGGCTGCCTCAGAGGTCTTTCCCCGCACCAGGCAAGGGAAGTGCGATGCAGCCGCCTCGGCACCTCTCGCCTGCCACAGCCTCGTCTGTCTCTTCACTTGCCGCTGGCCGCCCATTCCAGGGCCGTGCAGGCCAAGGCGGTGAGGCTCGTCCTCCCCTCCCCAGCCAATGGCATACCAGTTGCCCCGAGTGGCAGCTGACAGACAAATGGCTGAGGGAGCGCATTTTTTCTCGCCACCCCATAGAATGGTGGCCCCCCCAAAACACAATTATTATAAGGAGAGATTATGTTTTGGTCATGGTCCAGGACTCCCCTGAACATTCCAACACACTCCAAAATCAGTTGGCTGAATGATCTGTCATTCAGAGGATCTCCCTGTCCACTGACTGCGTTGCCTGAGTCCTGCCTCCAACATTCTAAAGAGTTTGCTGTTCCTCTCCCCCCCATAGCCAGTCAGAACACAGAGGTCATTTGCATATTTGACCTGACTGGCCTTTGCCTCTAACATTCTAAATAGTCTGCTGTTGTTTTTGGGAGTCCTGAGGTAAAATGCATATCCCAGTCTCCCTGTGGGGCCTGAATATCTCCCCAGCCACAGCACATCATTGCCCCTAAAAAAAAATTCCCAGCTATTACAACTGATGTCCAGATGACCAAGTTCAGTTCTCCTGGAGACAATGGACCCTATGGGGATTATACCCTGCTGAGGTCCCTCCCCACCCAAAACCCTCCCCTCCCCAGGCTCTACCCCTCAAATCTACAGGTATTTCCCAACCCAGAGTTGGCAACTGTGTAACTGGCTATGAAACCACTTTCCAGACCCTTGGAACCTGGAAGACATGGCATAGGAGGAGGTGCTTTTCTACCTTATCTGCCACTGCATAGACCCAAATTAACATAAGCCAACCTCCAGGTGGCACCTGGAGATCTCCAGCTATTACAACTGATGTTTAGATGACCAAGATCACTTGTCCTGGAGATGATG
>NW_015171561.1:307766-318474 GCF_001447785.1 Gekko japonicus | reverse complement strand
TAATGCTGCTGGCCCAGCCTCTCCTAACAGGTGGTTGTCTGTCAGGTGCAGCCCCACCTCCACTGTGGCTTCTAATACTCCTCCCCCTCCCCCTCCTACACTGGACAGGCAGCTACCTGTCAGGTGTAGGAGAGGAGGTCGGATGGCTTCCAACACACTCTCCCCACCTGTTACACCTAACAGGCGGTTGTCTGACAGGTGCAGCCCTACCTCCACAGTGGCTTCTAATACTCTTCGCCCTTTCCCTCCTACACTGGACAGGCAGCTACCTGTCAGGTGTAGGAGAGGAGGTGGGATGGCTTCCAACACACTCCCCCACCAGTTACACCTAACAGGCGGTTGTCTGTCGGGTGCAGCCCCACCTCCACAGTGGCTTCTAATACTCTTACCCCCTCTCCCTCCTACATTGGAAATGCAGCTGCCTGTCAGGTGTGGGAGAGGAGGTGGGATGGCTTCCAACACACTCCCCTCACCAGTTACACCTAACAGGCGGTTGTCTGTCGGGTGCAGCCCCACCTCCACAGTGGCTTCTAATACTCTTACCCCCTCTCCCTCCTACATTGGAAATGCAGCTGCCTGTAAGGTGTAGGAGAGGAGGTGGGATGGCTTCCAACACACTCCCCCCACCTGTTATACCTAACAGGTGGTTGTCTGTCGGGTGCAGCCCTACCTCCACAGTGGCTTTTAATACTCCCCCCTCCCCCTCCTACACAGGACAGGGAGCCTGCCCCAGCAGTAACACCTTAGTGACCCTGCCAGCCCTGCCTCCACTGTGGCTTCTAATACTCCTCCCCCCTCCCCCTCCTGCCTGTCAGGTGTAGGAGATGAGGTGGGATGCTTACAGCTGCCGGGGAGGTTTGCTCAGCAGGATTGCCTTAGCACTGCTGCTGGCCCAGCCTCCCCAATGCCTTCTAATACTCCTCCCCCCTCCCCCTCCTGACAGGCAGATGTAGGAGAGGAGGTGGGATGCTTACAGCTGCCGGGGAGGTTTGCTCAGCAGGATTGCCTTAGCACTGCTGCTGGCCCAGCCTCCCCAATGCCTTTAAATACAATCCCCTCTAACACTAGACAGGCCGGTGTCTGTCAGGTGTAGGAGCAGGGTCAGGGTATGAATGTTTATGGGGAGATAGTAAAGGAGATTTCTGCTCTTGTGACTTGATGGCCCTTAACACACACACACACACACAGAGAGAGAGAGACAGACAGACAAACAGCAAGAAGAATGAAATAGTTCCACTCACATAGTTTGGTATCTCCATTTGCCAGGCTGCTGAGTCCTAAAATCAGGACAGCAGCCCACAACAAGAACCTCTTGTGTTCCATGGCAACTTTGTCCTGAAATTTTGTTTTAAAATTGCGAGGTTTAGATAGAAGATCTGCTTCTAGTTAATTTTTATACTCACCTGTTTGTTCAGTTTTTATTATATTTATATTTAACTAGGGAGGGCTATTTTTGTGTCATAGCCCCACCTTTGTTTTGATCTTGATTAAAATATGTATGCATTCCAGATAAATGATCACGCAACAGATGGTTGGTGGGTCTATTTGTCTTAGTGGGAGGATTCTGCAAGCAAAGGTGGGCTCATTCTTCCCTCATGAATCACTCAAGCCAACCTTAACTTAATCTATTTTCTGTGCAGTTATTGGGTCAATCATGCTGTCTATAAATTAATTCAGAAGAAAATGAGACAAGTCAAGGAAGATTAGGACATGCCCACTCTGCTGCCCGTAGATAAAAGACAACACCAGCACTCAGTCAATAAAATTGTTGAAGATGAGAAGGGTCTTATCTGTGTAGGTGACTAGAAGAAAGCAATCTCACCCATCACCACTCTTCTTACACTCCTCTGGATATTTATCTCTGCTACCCACTCCTCAGATAGAGGTTTGCTTTTGTGCGTATAGGTGGGCATGTGGATCATAACTCTGCTCCATGACAAAGATGAACATGGAACTTTTCACATGAGTTATGCTATGCTGCAAATGAGTAATTACTTCAGCACTGTGCTACATTTCTTCTTGTTAATGCTGGCTATAATTTCAGGCGGACGAAAGCTGTGTCTGAGGTCTGCTGTCTTTTCTCTATTAAAATATTCACTCAAATCAAGTAAAAGTGCTACTCATTTTTGCTCACAAGACAACAAACTTTGTCCCCTAGCTTATCACCTCACACTGAATTGGCTACTCTTTAGCCGTTGGTCTTTTTATCCTGCCCTTTGTACATTTTCATGTTCTCCCCCCCCCCTTTTGAGAAGGCCCTAGTATTTTTTGCTATTTGCTTATGAGTGTCCTGGAATCTGTGTGCGGTCATGTTTGTTTACTTGGGTTTTTATTTTGGCTTATTAGGAGGCTGTATGGAAATAATTATCCATAAATAATTGCCCACTTTGTTATTTATATTTTATAAATTATATTCTACCTTTCCAGGAGTTCAAAGTGTCTTCCATAATGAAATTTATCAACAATTGCAGCATTTCAGCAATCAATATTACAAATCAGAAATGCTTCCCTACTAAACAAACTCTGTTTCAAACAACATTACCAAAATGCCTTCTGAAATAAAATTCTCACAAGCGCATTTAAAGGCCAACAAAGATGTACCCTAGCACATATTTTTGGTCCCTTGTTCCATAACTGTAGGATAATTCAAGGGAGGGAACAGCCAGGTTAATACCAGGAGATGCAGCTCTTCAGGGATTTAGATCCCCAGTTATGAAGGGCTCTACAAGTACTAGCACCTTGAACTGAACCCAGGAGCTTACAACAGCATAGCTCGCCATAGGCATATTAGCTGAGTCTACAAGGGAAGGCATATTCTGAAGTAGATGTAGCTGGGAAAAGGCAGACTTGCCTTGGCACCAGTGACACCCCAAAACAATGACAAATCTAAAAGCACCCCAAGAATTTCCTTATGATCAGCTATGTTACCTGACTCCATCTAAAATTAGCAGGTTTATCCCTTCCAGCACAACAGCCAGGATCACCTCTGTCTTGTCTGGATTCACTTTCAGGACAGCAATGGCCATCAGCATATTTCTGAAACTCAAACCTCTGGATGGTCTCTGACAGTGATCCAATACAAATATATAACAACACAGGTAATAACACAGAACCCAGGGGACTACCACATTTTAAATCCCATGGAACATATTCAACCTCCCCAAATGAAACTTTGTGACTACAACCAGACAATTATGACTGCAATCACTGGAATGAAATTCCTGTGATACTCAACTTTGTTTCCAACCAGTGTAAGAAGATGGAATGGGCTCCTAATGTCAAAGACTAATGTTAGATTGAAAATAATCAATCAAGATGATAAATTGTATCCATTTGTAGATGGTGATCATCCACCATTGTGACCAAACCTGTCCCTAAACTAGACCTGAAATCAGACTGAAATGAGTCCGTGGCAGACATGTCATACAGGTATCTCTGAAGTTGCTCTTCTTTCGCCATCTCAGTCATCTTGCCTTCCGAAGGTAAATTTGAAACTCCTACATAAAGGTCCAGTCCTTCTTTCAGCAGAGAAGTTTTCTTCAGACTGGCCTGACTACTGCCTCTTTCGGGGCTTTTAGAAAATGCCCTTCAGTCAGATCAATATTTACAGTTCTAGCCAAGCTAGGTTTAATCACATCCTGGCAAAATGCCAATAGCCCCGAGGAGCAAGGGTCTGCGTTGAAACTGGTGGTCTTTACAACCTTGAGGACTCTCTCCATGCTGGTCAGAGAGAGTGACCTGAAACTATTCATACAAATTTGACAAGAGGATACTTTTAACATCCTTGACAATGGATCTTCATGAAACTAGGCATCCAAATCAGATCAAATGAGAGAAATTTTATCAACAGAATCTTGCCAAAGCACTGCAGTGATCAATGGGAAATTCTCCATCCTGGCTAGTAGACCCCGCACCACCCTAAATAAATAAACAAGATGAGAATTTACTAATGCAATAGTGGGGGGAGGCCTTTTTTTTTTTACCATCATCACTGCCCTATCCGCCTATAAATGGACTCTGGTTTGCTGTGACTTTGGCTTGAGACTTCTGCCATTGTCATCCTAGGTATCT
The DNA here is from genome assembly GCF_001447785.1 of Gekko japonicus. NCBI lineage: Eukaryota > Metazoa > Chordata > Lepidosauria > Squamata > Gekkonidae > Gekko > Gekko japonicus. The sequence continues at coordinate 314,403 of NW_015171561.1, read as the reverse complement.
TTGAAGCCATTTTTTAATCCCCTAGTTCACTAGAGAACCAAAGAGCCAGAATCCTTTATGCATGGGGTGGCAGTATGAGGGTATAGCTAGCTAAGGCTAGCTAGGGTTGCTAGCTGTAGCTGGCAGCCAGGTGGGAGAATTTGGGGAAGGGGACAATCTCACTGATGTACAACTTCACTTCCGGTACAGAATGAAAACGATGTCATCACTTCAAGGCAATGCTATAACATTCACTGTAAACTCTACGATTAAACTGCAAAAATTTCCATTTTAGTGCCATAAGTGACACTGTGCATCACTGTGACGGCCAAGAGTCTCCTCTATCCCCCCCTCCACTAGCCTGTCAAGCAGTGGTGGAGAAGAGGGGACCCTAGCCAGGAGGCCTCCCCCTGTAACTAGGTAACAAGGATGCAGAAGCATGGTAAGCAGGGACTAGGGAAGTTGTTCGGCTTCAGATCCGAGTAATACTACCTCCTTCAAATGGAAAAGCCATTTCAGACTTATTTTTCTCTGCATTCCCCAAATGATAAGATAACTTTGTGGAAGCACTTCCATGTAGTACTTTAACAAGTTACACACTGTGCACAGTTGCTTCTTTATTTTTCAATGGTTCCCTTTTAGTAACACCTCAATATATTTAAAAAAAATTACCCGCATATTTAAAAAATAATAGTGTTTCAATTCACCAGATTGGGGAGAGCATTTTGTTATCCTAATGTGCAGTGCCATTCTCTGTATGTGTTCTACACACGATACTCATTACAAAGTCTGAAGCAGAACCTGCCGCTCTCCAGAGAAAAGAAAACGGCTGACCAAAAACCAAGAGGGATGAAGCCAACCACATCATTTTGCTTTGGCTTTTTATTGCATCAGGAAGGAGCAAGGTGCTGAACAGTAGAAAAAAGATACAGAAGTGGCAATTTACATCCAGTTGCTTAAGTGGTTTAATAAGCTTTAGCCTTTTGCAGGACTTCACCGATGCTCTTTTGTCAGGCCACAAAGGATCGTGATGCAATGCTTTGTGAACAGCTTCTTCGTGTAGAGAAGTGGCTCCAGCTTATTAATGTTTAACACCCTGTCAGGCTTCTGGAAAACATTTTATAGCACACACTCTGGATGGAAAAATGGAAAGAAAACAATTAGCAGCAACATTTGATTTCACTTCTCTCACCCCAAATAATTTCCTTAATAAGCCCATTTCAAACAATACTGTAATCACAAATATAATTTGCAATTGAAAACTAAGGTCTGAAAGAGAACTTATGGCAGTTTTGTAGCTGCCACCAAAAAGAGAGCCCCAAGTCCTCTCCTTGACCTCTCTTCCTGGTAAGATCCAGCAACATAAAACCTGTGATCACTTTGTGAGTTCCCTCCATTCCCTCCACTTCATTGGCTGCAGCATGTGGGAGTGGGGAAATTTGCAACATGATGATGTCACATTGTACATTTTGTTTAATAAACTTGACAAGAGGAGGAGAGGAGGAGCCTGCAATTGTTGCTTTTGGCACATTTAGTTTCAGCTTGAGATGCAGGTTAGTGGTGGGGGGTTTACCTCAAAGGTATGCAACATTGAGACAGGGTTCATCAGAAAAATCCTAGAAGAAGATCATCATCAATCATCAATCATCATCATCATCATCATGAGACCCCAAAGGTCTCAGGGCAGTGTGCATCACTATCAAACACACAGCAAATTTAAAAATACAATAAATAATTAGTTACAGCTAAAATCAATAGACATTGGGGACCGCTGTCCTACAGTGTGTTTTGCTTACTGTCTGAGATGGAACAGCTCTATCTGTGTTCTATTCAGGAGCCTTGAAGTCTCCATTAAAGCTTCCTGTCTTCTGTGATAATGTCAGACAGGTAGGTAAGGGGCTGTTTTGCCTATTACACGGCAAGAAACCCAGATTTACTACCAAGGGCTGCTTTCACACAGAGGTTTATGTCTGCTTTGGTTGCCAAATGGCAGCACTTCTTTTGGGGAGCATCCACATGACATCATGCTCTAATCATGCTCTGGTTGTCCTTTCCCCATCCTCACTATACTCTTCCCCAAACCTGCATGTCTCTATTCTTTTGGGGGAAGATTGCAATTCAAATATGTTACCAGTCTGACCAGAAGGCTGAGGCAGCCTGGTGTATTCCATTTGGGTGCCTCTACCTGCATAACTGGTTTCCTTGTTCAGCTTTGAGAGGTGGGGTTGATGCATACACCTTTGCAGCAGCCGTAGAGTCGAACTTTTAAAGATACAGGCCCCTTCTCCATGTTATGACCTGGCCACCCTGGTTCATGTTTTGCTAGTATATGGGATCAGGCAATTAGGTGCAATTTCTTCTTTACAACAGAAATACTGTATAAATAAGCCAGTCACATGCTGCTTTCATTTATGTGGTCTTTGGTCAAATCTGCATTTGCATTTTTAAATCAGTTTTGTGCTGCTGCGACGCTGTCTTTCTCTATGTTTGACGGCATCATGGCAGCACAAAACTGATTTAAAAATGCAAATGCAGATTCGGCTTTTGTCTTGTCCCGCATCACAAGGTCACTGCATAACACAAAGGCTTGTAACACCTCTAGCTCAGTTTGGGGCTCAGTCCTACCCTACCCCCCCATCCCCTGCCAGGAGCCAGGGGAGACCTGGCAACCCTATACAAAGTGCCAAGCTGCAATTTGTAGAATATTTTAGACTACTCACTTCATATCTATGTGAAAGTAATCAGACAAAGGACATTGATGAAACACTGAAGCCCCCGAATATACCACAGATAAGGATACTAACCATCAGCAAAATCAGGTTTAAAACACCAGGGCACACCAAACACATTTGAATCAAAGCAACAGTTCTTCTGACTGCATTCAACTTCACCAATGCCTGGGTAGCCACAGTTTTCTCGTGACCTTGCTGGAACATTACATACTCCTTCAGCTATTAAAAACAAAGCACAAACACAACAGCTGTTTTCTATGAGGCAAAAGATAACAGATAAAATAACTAGCTGTTTAATCTTTTCAAAATAATGCTGCTAATTAATTAAACAAAAGCAATCTGAATTTCAATAACATAACATTGAAATTGTATTTTATTCATTCACTGCCAAAGTGATAAATGGCATTCTGATCATGTATTGTTTGCATGGGCTAGCTGGGTCATGAAACTCAGGCTGCGGTCACACAAGTGGTTTGTCGGGATATAGCAGAGTTACCTTTGTGGATTTAAAAAGCACAATCAGACAGCAACATCTGCGTTCCATGCCCCAGTCATCGGCACCCCATGTTGCCCCACTTTGGAAGCGGAATAATTAGGCACAGGGAAAGTCCAGTTTTCATGGATGCCAGTGTTTCCACTCCCCTTTCCCAGCTGTCTGAATTCTTCTGCTGTGATCCATTTCCACCACTGTTTTTTTTAGTTGCTGCCTATATGTGCATATGCGCATGAGCACATATGCCCATTCACCTTGCATTAAAGCAAAAATGACTGGGCAGTGCACTCCATGGTTGAGGCGCTGCAGTAATGTGGATGCTTGACCAGGGGATGGGTAGGGAAACCACCCCAGGGTGTGCTGCCTGGTAGGTCTGCCCCACAACACTTTAAACTGGTGCACGTAGGGGCGTGCCCGGATCGTGGCAAGCCTCCAGTGTGACCACAGCCTCATACATACAGCCCTTCATGGAATTGTCAGATTAATGATAAGTTTCCAGCCCTCCTGGTTGCATAGAAAATACTTGAAACTGGTGAAGGTTGTGCAGCATTATCAAAAGCCTCACAGCAGGCAGGCAGGCAAATAAGAAATACCTTCCCATCAAGACTTCAAAATTTTCTCTCAGGATTTTACAGAGTTTCTTTTTAATTTTGAGCATTTGTGCTTTTACCTTTTAAAAATTAGCACATATTATTTTTCCTGGAATAAAGATGGGAAATTTTATCTGCTAAATGTTGGCAACTACAGCTTTACTATTGCTAAGATTAAAACTTTCCCCTGTTCTCACTCACATTAATCTGCAACTAGCTTTTTCTCAGTGGCTGAATCTGCATTTGTCTTTCCCACCGGTGTCCTAGCCTTTTGATTCCAAAAAAGCTGTTTGGTGTCATTTTCACACCTCAAGAGTGCTAGCATACTTTTGCATGCCCACATATGTTTATCGTCCTTTCGGGGCAGCTCCACTGTCATTGCACCTCTGCACTGCTTTTAAAGACTCTTCTCCAAACAACATTAAAGAAAGACGGTGTCACAGCAGTATGAAACTAATTTAAAAGTGTAAATGCAGATTCGACCATTGACAATTGCACGATAGCTTCACTTGCAGTAAATATACTTAGCAAATCCCCAGGAAACAGTTCTCCTCCCCCTCCCCCAATCAGCATGAAACCTGAGAGTCACAACTTCCTGGAGAATGACTCCATTTGTATAATGTAAAAAGTGCAGTCTACTCCTTAGGTTATACTAACCGCAACATCACAACTAAATTCAAACTAATTTCAGTTTTCAAACACACATTTACCCCACAACATGCTTACCTCACTACATGCTTTTCTTTGTAATGTTACATAGTGAAGTATACAGGAAAAGATGTGACAACCTTTACATACCTCATTTTTAATTTAAAATTAAATTTAAAATTAAATTTAAAATTGACAATAATAACAATTTAATTAAAAGCCATGATAGCAGTATATGTATCCCACAAGCCTGAAAATATATGGGTCTCACTTCCTGAAGCATAGAGGTTTGGAAGTTACAGACTGGGCTTCATCCCTTTAGAGAGTCAGCACAGCTTTCCATTCCTTTCCATGGCTTCCAGTTTCATCCTGCTCCTGCAAACCTAGGCTGCAGTCACACATACTAAATAATCCACTTTCAGTCCACTTTTAGTGCACTTTCCAACTGGATTTTTACTGTGTGTGAACTGGCAAAATCCAGTTGGAAAGTGCATTGCAAGTGGATTGAAAGTGGATTGTTTAGTGTGTGTGACCGCAGCCCTACTCTCTTCTTAACTATTCTAAGGCTTCATCCACACACAGCACAGGAGATTCCTTATCATTGCACTACAGTAGTCAATTGCAACTGGATTTTTTTTCTAGTGTGGATAAGCAATTCAGTTATGAACTGTGGCTATTGTGCACTATCCAGTGATGTGTGATTGCAGACTATGTGTCACAGTTCTTTTTTGTCATCCCACTTCAAAACTAAATTGCTGGCCAGTAATGTCCCATAATCCTTCCAGCAAAAAAAAATTATACTCTGCCTTTTTAGAACTGAAATTTGCAATACCTTCCTAAGCAGAGATATATTCTTCTAACCCCACTGACTTAGAAGCGTGGAACTCTGCTTAGGGTAGCACTGTGAATGTAGTCTAACTCATGCTACTAGATCTTCCATAAAATACAAGCCACAAAAAAATAGTAACTGAAAACCTGCACTTACGCAGCAAGGCATTGCTGAGCCCTACAATTAGGACAATGGTGAAAACCCAGAGCATTTTCTTTTCCATTGCAGTCTTCGGTACTCAGCCACTTGGGGAAACTGTGAATCTGTGGGTTCAAAATCTCCCAAGAGAGTTTTGCTTTATATGGTTTTGTGTGTGTTCATTTCAAAGAACATTTGCCTAAGGTGGTACTTCTGGGCAGTCCATTCTCTTTATCACCTTTTGATTAAAATTAACACATTGAACAATGAATTGACTAATCTTTCTTGATTAAAAGAAAAAGCTGACTCAGATATTAAACTTTGTTAAAGGCCTGTACAGCAAAGAGTTCCCACTACACAAAATCCTATATGCATTAAGGTACCCAACAAGACCATCAACATTTGTATAGTGCTTACAAGTATTTTGGTACAATGTGTAGTAATCCTTACAACAAGCTTTATAGCCCTATCCTAATACCCCCAACACTGGTGGTTCTCTAACACTGGCAATGTACCAGCACTGCTTGTCAATATCCTATTACAAACTAACAGCATTGCAAACAGGGGAAGTAAGTGACAAAACCCCTCTTGACAAGGCTCAGACCACACATTAGTACACCAGAGTCCACAGCAAATCCATCAACCTCCACCACTCATGGAGCTGCATGTTGTGACGCTCCCATAAGTGGTACACATGGATGAAGCCAACCAAAACTGACTGATATGGCCATGATCCATCCCCATGACAGGCAGCTGCCACCTATATGAGGAGCAAATTTAGGGAGGAAAAAAAGGAAGAACAACTTTCCCCTATTAGAAGGAGCACAACAGTATAACTGGCAAGAGTCCCAGAGTGAAGATACTTCAGGGAGCTCTAGAGATGTACATTGAAGTCTGTACCTGAAACCAAGTTCCCTTTGGCCAGGGACACACAGAAAGACAAATGGCCACTCTAACCACAGCATTCTCACATTCCCATAGTTCAGCCATAACTCACTCAACTATGATCAGGGCTTTTTTTGTAGAAAAAGCCCAGCAGGAACTCATTAGCATAATAGCCCACACCCCCGACAGTGCAGCTCATTAGCATATTAGGCCCCACCACCATACCGTCCCTTGGCTTGCCCGGGCCCCCACAGCTGCGGGGCGCCCAGGCAAGCTGGCCCTTGGACAGGCTGGGGAAGGCAAGGGGAGGCATTTAAATGCCTCCCCGATCCTTCCAGCCCCC